>NC_081851.1:45884398-45959398 GCF_963259705.1 Myotis daubentonii | reverse complement strand
ACATCTCAGTGAAAACCTTAGAATTGAAAAGTAGTTTTAAAAAGCACACGTCACAGTGGGAACAAATAGCTTCTTGGCTTCTCTTCCAATCAGGCATTCTGAATTCCTCCTGGGTGTCACTGCGGTGGTGATGGCACATGTCTAGTCGAGGACATTTTAGAGCTGTGCCCCTTACATGTGATAGACACATCCCAGAGCCAGGGAGTAGAGAGGCCTCGCAGGGCTCTGCAGCAATCTGCAGGCTGCAAGTTCGAGGCGCAGGATTCCCTGGAACAGCAGTGCTGGAATTCAGCAGGTGGAGGTTCAGGAGTGCCGCACACACCACTACAGACCACTGAGAGGAAAACTAATGAAGGAAGCAAGGCGCTCGAAGTGGAGGGAGAGGGAAGGTCATAGTGAAGGTGACCATGCCCTGAGACGAGTACTGCCTGGGTTCACACCTGGGATGAGATTTAACCTAATGCCCATCACCCTTCAGTAATATATTCTACTACCCCAATTAGAATCACAGCACATAGGACAGAGGACAGAGGTGGGGTAGCATTAGGTTGGGACCACCTTCGCTAAACTGGCTGGGCATTTGCTCCTGACACAGAGCCACCTAATGAGGGACCATCATGGAGCATGGAAACATAGGCTTTGAAATCAGAAAAGAGTTCAAGGTATAGGGGGGCATAATAGGTGTCCCATAAATGTTCGTTCCTTCCCTCCCTCCCTCCCTCCCTCCCTCCCTCCCTCCCTCCTTTCCTTCCTCCCTTCCTTCCACTGCAAACCACTTTAGCCACCTCTTCTTTCCAAGAACATAAAAGGGCTCATCTTCCACTGGACATACATCAAATGCCCACTTGTTCCCAAATAATAACATTTGGGTCAGATTCGTACAGGAAACAGCTTCTGTTCCTTTAAATTGGAGAGGCTGAATAAATAGGATCTGCCTGCATTATTTCCATAAAATCACACCACAGTTCTGGAACCACACTGGCTCTGCAAACCTAGAAGAAGGCAACTTCTTTGAGGCTCCAGTGGCCTGTTCTAATGAATGCCGCGGTCACAAAGACAGCCGTGTGCACTCCAGCCAGATTCCTGCCACTGGGCAGATTGGGAGCCCCAAAGAGGGCGCCCAGGATTGGACACGAAAGTGGCTATGGAGGGCACCGGGCCTCCTGCCTGACTTCACCATCCCCAGGCTCTGCCTTCTCCATGCCCCTGCTGATGAATCTTCGGAAAGCACAACTCTGCTCCTGGCTCTCCCTCGCCCAGAAATCTTCCACTGATCCCCACCCCCCACCAAAAGAAGCAGAAGTTCCCAGTCTGGCATCTGAGGCCGCAGCAACACCATCACTTGGGTCTGTCTGGCCTCTCCTCTGTGAACCGCAGGCTTCAGCCAAGTGCTTAGATCCCTGTCTGCCAGTCCTCAAGGCCTGCTCCCTGGCAACCTCCTGCCGGATGCTCTCTCCTGGAACCACTGGCTGCACCCCCATCAGATGAGATCACTTGGAATTCCCATAGGAGAGCATCTCTTGGGCACCCCACTCTTCAGGAAATTTACCTGTGCTCTTGCTCTCTTCAGCCCCCCCTCCCCAACACACACACACACACACACACACACACACACACACACACGTACAAACATAAGATCATGCACCCTTTGAGGGCAGGGGCTGTCTCTCCACTTGCATCCAGGAGAGACTCATTGCTGAGGCAAATGTTCAGATGCACGATGACACCCGATCAGCCTAAGGTAAACGGAGGGCTGCCAAGGTAAGGAGCTCTAAAGAGGGCATAGTCGTCAACAGTGATTCTGGTTCAGTAATAATAACCACCACCAACCACCAAGATAGCACTGGTCCGAAGAACCTGACAAGCACAGTCCTACGTTTCCCACATTAACTTGTTTAAGCCTCACAATAATCAAACGAGATAACTATTTTCAGGTGTACCGTATTGCAGGTGAGGAAATAGGCCTGAAGAGCTTAATAACTGGCCCAAGGTCACATATCAAAAAGCCAAGCCAGGACCACCCCTGGGCAGGCTGGTCTCAAAGCCAGTGCACTTAACCAGCACATGGCACTGGCTCTTGGTAAGGCACTTAAGCACCAAATGGATGCTGGTTGCCCCAGCAGGCTCATAAGGAGAGGGGACATCACCAAGTAAAATCTCAAACTGTCCACACTCACTGCCCAGCAGATGAAGAACGGGGCTGGGTTTTCTGTTTAAACTTATTTGGTAGAAATGAGACAGCGTCTGCCCTGGCCTAGGTCACTGCCTGCCCTGAATTTTCCCTTTGAAGATAATAGATCTGGTCAATTTAAAAGGGCCAGAGGTGAGGTGAGAAACCAATAAACCCCTTAAAGTTTGGCTGCCTAACTAATCTGTGAATTATGTGCTCATCAATGAATCACAGAAATGAGAGATAGTGGAGGCCCCCCTGGGTCATGTGCCCATCCCCCAGCAAGGAGGATTTTCTTTGCAGCGTTTTCTGTGAGTGCTTCTCCAGTCTAATTAGAAATGACCAAGCAATGGGGTTCCCACCATTGTCTCTTGGGGAACTATTCTGCTGTCTAAGAGACCTAATTATTAGGAAATTGATCATTATATTCATACTAAATTCTTCTCCGCACAGTTGTACCGCATCGCTTCTTAATTGTTCTCCTTTTGACCCTGCCTCCTCCTCCCCCAAACAATTCCTCTTAAGCACTTCAATTACTTTTGTCCTCCACTGATTCCCAGCCGGCCCACCAGGGAATGAAATCCAGAGGAAAGAGAGAAATGAGCAAAGAAGGAGGAAGGAAGAGAGGCCTGACAGCCCAGGAAGGTCACTGAGTCCAGGAGAAGTCCCTTCATGTCACTCACAAGCTTTTTCCTACCTGCTAGACCCCACAGCAGACAGCAAGACACTTAGCACTGAGTCCCCTCCTATGACTGACCACTTAGTGGCCCTTCCCTTGGCCAGCCCCAGGCCTGCCAGGATGTCCTGCAGAACAAAAGGCACGGCCCAGCCTGTGGCACTTTTGGGGGCACACACCCCACTACCACTGCAGCAGCAGTAAAGTCCCAGACAGGCTGAGGCCAGCCAGGCAGAGCTGGTACTAGAGAGAGGGATAGTGGAGAGAGGGTCCCATTACTATCAGCATTCCCTTTGGAATCAGAATGCAGGTCTGGAGTCAACAAGTCCTACAATATAAGTTTAGGCAGGAGGGTAGCAAAGGTTAAGAGAACCTGATCCAAGCTCCCAGTGACGCTTGCACATGCCTGGCCAGGCCCAAATAATTGAATCAGTATTGTGGTAGCCGGCCCCCTTACCAATGATCCTCACAGAGTGTACGGGCATTATGGTGCCAAAGGCCCACATTATGTCCTCTCTGATACCCTGGCTGGGAAAGGGAACTAAGGAGCAGCATCTCCACACAGAGTTGTGAGGATTTGCCCTGAACGGGCCTGGCCAGTGGAGAGTGGAAACAGGAAATCCATTATCAAAACCAAAAGAAGGGCCATCATTTTGCAATTCATACAAAAGAACTGTATGTGCTATGCTCTGGTCAAGAGGGTATCCATCAATGCCCCCAAAACTTTGTTTCTTCTCATCATAGAGAACATCAAACACTCATTCCAGCACCTATGTAATCATAAACATATATCTACAGGACTCATGAACTTGAGTGCAAGCTCATTGAGGCAGTGATCATGTCTTAAACTTGTACTGTGGTCCCCACAACAAGCTGGACTATGGCCTTCACATAGCAAATACACCAGAAATGCTTACTAATCAATCACAAGATTCTGCAGGCATGAGATTCAGTAGGAACATGTTTCCTACCTTATTCTTCCTTCATTAATGCTTTTCTCATTTTATCTTCCCTTTTACATGTCTTACCTCATCCTTGCTTTCCCCACAAGTTGCTTCTCTGCAGTGCTTCAGTAGACTTCTGATATGTTTTATCTATATGTCCCCTCCTGCCTCCCAGGAAGCTCCAAAATCCAACCGACTCCAGCACAGAATCACAGAAATTAGTGAATTTTGAGAACCTCAAGTCTAATACCTTTCTTTTCTAGAAGAGAAATCTAAGGCCAAGCAAGAGAAGCAACTGCCTAAAGTCACCCATTATGTTAGCTTCAGAATAGGAAGAATTCTTTTTTCCAGAAACATGTTTGAATACCTACTATATATAAAGTTCCACATTAGATACAAGGGTTACTAACATGACTAAGGCTTGATTCCTAAAATCAAGAAGCTCGTAGCCTGGTAGAATAAACTGAGATATGTACCACTAACTCCAACACAATAAGTATATGCTTTAATAGAAGACTGGGTGAAGTCCTCATAAGGTAAGGGAAAGAAAGAAGGCTTCTTGAGAGATGTGACATCATTCTTGAAGGATAAATAGCTGACTAGTAAGAGGAGGTTAGGGCATGAAAACAAGTTCAGAAAGCAGCTAGTAAGCAGTGTGGCTGAAGTCCCAGAAAATATATGGATAAAAGGGAGGAGGCAGGAAAGGAGCCTGGAGAGGTGGATTGTGAAAGAGGTTGAATACCACACTAAGGAATTTGGATCTCAGTTTCATGTAGTCAATGGGGAGTCACCAAAATTTTTGATCAGGGAAATGACAATACCAAACCTGGTATTTTAGAAATATATAAAGGTAAGAGACTACAGGCAAGGCCAAGTGAACAATTAGGATTTACTGAATTTGTTCAGTCAAGCAATAACAAGGGATTAAACTAAGATATCAACAGCAGGTAGAAAAAGGTCGATTTGAAGAAACATTTTGATGACATTCAAATGAATGGATATGAAGAGAATTAAAAAGAAAAATTAAAAAATGAATTTGAGATTTCTAACTTGCTTAGCTATGCCTTAAGGGAGAAGAGAATATACAAAAGAAAACAGGTTTTCTTTTGGAAAAAAAATAGTTTTGTTTTGCAAATATTGAGCTTAAAGAACTGGATCAGGAGTTTAATGGGGAAGTCTCAGCTAGAAATAATGAATGGGTTTCATCATGAAATGTATAGGTGGTAGCTGACATAATAGAACTCAGGGAGACACTCAGGGAAAGAATGTGATATAAGATAAAAAGACAACCCGGTACAAAACTTGGGAGCCAGCTGCAAGTAAAGATCAGACAAGTGAGAGATGCCAGTAAAGGGGATTGAGGAAGAGACAACAAAGAGATGAGTGGGGAACCAGAATGGAATGCCTTAGGCACCAGGGAGAGCAGGGTCAAAGTGACAGTGCTACAGAGAAGTTGAATAAGATGAATACTTAGAAAAACCAATGAATGTGGCCATTGGGAGATAACCAGGAACTCTAACAGAGAACGTATTATAGTGATGGGAGCAGAAGTCAGATTTAAAAAAAAAAAAAAAAGATTGTACTGCTTAGGTAGCAAACTGAAGATGAGGAAGAGTATAGACTATTCTTTACAGACATTGGATATTAAGACTAGCTCCAAAGAAAGGTAACATTGGGAAAAGACTCTATTTTTAATAAAGGAGAGACTCAGTAATATTTACAAGAAGTCAATGCAAGAGAGGAAGAGGACGATTAATGGGTGAGGATTCTAGAGGGTTTAGGGAGCAATGTGACCGGGGCACAGGTGAAGACTCTGGAACATCTCCAAGGCAAAGGGGATGAAAGAAGGTAGCTGAATAATTAGGGGTGTTTGGTGGGAGGATGGAACTTGAGGAAATTCAAATCTGGTGACTAGCATATTTTCACTGAAATAGGAAAAATCATCCTGTATATGTGGATGAACAGGAAGATCAAGGACAATGATAAAGGCTAGAATGGCTACACCTATCCGCACATGAACGAGGTAACTAGAGATGAGTTAGTGTCAGGGTTGGGACTAGGGTGAAGCCAGTGAGGCACCTGGGGCACAAAATTTAAGGAGGCACTCATTCTCTGGGTCAGTAAAATGCAGGATCAGCTCCAATAGTGAGTTCCTCCTCAAATTTTGCATTCTGGGCACCTCACTTGCCCCACTCTAGTCCTGGCCCTGGGATTATAAATAGCTTTTTCATCTAGATGAGCTTGGAAATCATGAATTCCTAATGAGATAGATCATCCTGATTAGGAAACTCTTTTTCTATGAAGCCCAGAACAACAATGACGACAACAAAATAAGAAATTGAGAGGGAGTGAATAAACAAGGAAGGAAGAGAGGAAGGGAGAAGAGAGAAGGGGAAAGGGAGATGAGGAGAGGGAGATAGGAAGAGGGGGCATGGAGAGAAAGGAGAGAGAAATTATTACCCAGAGATTGGAAAGATAGATAAAATAAGAAGTCAGAGTAATGAGATAACTGAACATAATTGTGAGAGCATAGTTGAAATGGTTGTACAAACAAGGTAGGAATAGGAATGGAGTTAGGAGGGAGTGATATACTGCTAACATAAGGAAAGGTCAAAAGACCAAGAGTCCCAATGAGACCAAAGAACATATTTCAAGGGCATGAAAGACTGGGGACTGATAGAAGGATCAGAGGTTGTGGTCAGAAAGGAGAATTTCAGAGTTCAGGATTTCAAAAATGGAGCAACTCCAGTAGATGACAAGGTCTAGTAGTTGCTATGGGAGCAGCTGCTAAAGTGAAGTGGAGGTGGAGGTTGTTGGAGAAAGAGGTGTCAGGACCTGTGAGGTTGAAGCAGTGGACAGCATCCTCCATGAGAATGTGGCTTACAATAGTTGGAGGGGGGAAAAATCACTCTACTGTCCAAAGATGGTTTTAACATAACCAAAGGGGATAAAGACAGTTCTTCACATCCACCCATCTGTTTTTGTTACCCAAATCAAAGCAGTTTTATTAGCATAAAGTACAATAAACTTCTGCTCTCAGATTAGTTTGTGGCTTGCTAGAGCAACTCCCCATAGTAAGGTTTTACTATACATCATTATATATCTTGGGGTGATGTATGACTCAAAGTTTACATTAATCCTTGCATTAAGATCAGTATAATTAAGTACTATTGTAATATCATCAAGAACAAAGCTTCTTCTATCTTCCACAGATAAAAACTTTCTTTTGATGCTGCAATAAAGCTTATATGTAGAAGAGGAAGATTACCATTTCTCATATTTCCTGTTCTAGTATATGAAAAGTTTAAATATTTCGTTGATTTTGAGAGCGAGAGAAAGAGAACCATCAATGTGAGAGCAGAACATCTATCATCTGCCTCCCGCTACCTTCTGCACGTCCACCAATGGAGATCCAGCCTGCAACCCAGACATGTGCCCTGACTGGGAATTGAACCAGCAACCTTTTGGTACATGGGATGATGCCCAACCAACTGAACAACACTGGCCAGGGCTGAAGACATGGGTGGGGTTTTTTTCTGTCCTGAGCCCTTTCCCATCAATTCACACTGAACTACTTAATAAATAAAGAAACCATCTGATCTAACAGGACTTATCTTTAAAAAGATAATAGGTGAGTCCTGATCGGTTTGGCTCAGTGGATAGAGCATCAGCCTGTGGACTGAAGGGTCCCAGCTTCGATTCCAGTCAAGGGCATGTACCTTGGTTGCGGGCACATCCCCAGTAGGGGGTGTGCAGGAGGCAGCTGATCGATGTTTCTCTCTCATCGATACTTCTGACTCTCTATCCCTCTCCCTTCCTTTCTATAAAAAAGTCAATAAAAAAAAATAAAGAACCCCAAGAGTTTTAAAAAACCACCAAACAATCTTGGTTAGCCCACACATGCAACTGCAACCATGGGCATAAAGATTATAATTTGTCCCAATCTCTACTATACGAAGTATCCAGCATTATTTTAGTAATCATGACTTTATTGGAATGAGCTCAATGGGCTCCTCTCCCTTCATATAGAAAACATTAAGAATGTTTCAACTAAATGTCAACATTTTGGAGGACCTGGATTAAGGGAGCGGAGCGTATCTTAATAATATTGGGGAAATCCATCACAAGCTTAAGAAGGATGATAGACTTCTGCAAGCAATGACATTTAATATATCCTTTAGAACCCCATCTTTGAGCTAGTTTCTTTCTACTATCTCTCTCAAAAAGACAAACAATAATCTTTCATTTGCCCCAAACAAACTACTCCTGTCCTTCAAATACCAAGTAAGGCACCATCTCTACTAGGATGCCTTCCCAGTATTCTAGTCCTCAACACTTCTCCTTTCTGAAGGAAAGTTTGCATGGCTTAGGGACCCATGTCTGAAATGAACAACATTTACTCAAACTGTTAACATATCCATGTAAATAAATTAACATTTTCCAATTCCAGCATAGACTAACTGGGTGTGACCAATAAATAAAAATGGAAAAAGACAATAATGAAAATGTTTTATAATTGTGTGAGTTATGAGAATGTATGTGCCATTTGGATTTTAACCAAAATAGTCCTCACTCTAACACTTGATTATGTACTATTTTCATGATGTTGACCTACATTAACCTTTGAGGAAAAGACATCCTATACTTCTTTTGTGTCCAACAAGACAAAGTTATGTACATAAAAGGTATATTTTATAAAGGAAAAAGTCACACCCAGTGTCTAGATGCTAAAAACCAAAGTATATTTTATAAAGGAAAAAGTCACACCCAGTGTCTAGATGCTAAAAAACCAAAGGTTTATAATATCATTCTCCAAAAAAAGGAACCAGGGCTCCTTGGAGAAATGGTCGATTCTAGGGCTAGGGCAGGAAATACACATATGAGCCTAAATCATTATGCAGTGAGAAAGTAAGGAAGTGCCCTCAGAATCAAATGATGGGGACATGCCAGTGTGGCATAGAAATCAATTTGAAAGAACTCCTAATGGTCAAAACTGGAACAATGTGAGAAACAAAATAAATAACATAGTATGGATTGTAATTCAAAATTTAAAATATATATGCACATTACATCTCAATTATATCTCAAAAAGACTGAAAAAATAAAACATATATCTACCAGTCCACACCAAAATAAGTAAATGAGTGAGAAATGAGTGAGTTAAATACATAGGGAGAAAAGATAAATCTCCCTTACAGAAGTATTCTAAGTAATTTATGTAGATACGCCCCCATGAGGAGGTGGAGCTTAATCCCCCTCCCAAGTCCCCACCTGAGTTGCACTGCACTTAGGAACTTGATTCCAAAGAGTACAGAAATGAAGAGGAGTGGGGCGTCTGCAGTGGAGAAATCTAGCAAACACTACCTTGGCCAGGTGGTCAAGGTTAACATTATTAGTTGATAGCAAGTACCATGCCATTGATACGATAGGAGGAGAATGTCACTTTTCTGTGTTCTTCCTGCCCCAAACCCATACCCCTAGTCTAACCATGAGTAAAATATCAGTCAAACCAAAATAGAGACATTTTACAAAAAAACCTCATAAGTGCTCCTCAAAACTGTCAAGGTCATCAGAAACCAGAAAAATCTGAGAAACTGTCACAGACCAGAGACGACTAAGGAGCCATGACAACTAAACAGTATCCTGGATGAGAGACTGAAACAGAAAAAGAACTTTATAAAACGAGTTAAATCTAAATAAACTATAGACTTTAGTTAACAGTATGTAGCAACACTGGTTCCTTAGCTATGACAAATGTACCATAGTTATGTAAATGTTATTCATAGGTGAAAAGGGAAGAAGGACACACATGGTCATTCCATACCGTCTTTGTAACTTTTTAGTAAATCTAAAGCTATTCTAAAATAAAAAGTTTATTTTAAAATGGACAGCATGGTGAGAGAATTGATATAGAATGTTCTAACTAGAAGGAATCTTAGAGGCCACCTAGCCCGAACACATTGTTGCATGCAGATCCTGAAGCCCAGACTAGTTCAAGGTTACACAGCTAGAACCAGAACTGAAGCCAGGGCCTCTGCAATCTCAGTGCAAGATGCTCCTACCACAGGGATAAGTGAGAACCCTCTAAGCAGGAGATGAATGTTAACTTGGGAAGGCAAGGCTCCCCTTAGAATCGAACAGTGTGTCTTTTAAGGGAGGAGTGAAGGAGGTAGGACTGCCTGGGGTGGTGGGGAATCCCTGCAGGCAGAGGCGGGACCTCCACAGGACTCCTGGGGCAGAACCAGTCTGCATTTGTCATTAGCTTCAGATGCTAAAGACATCTTCTTTTGCTCACTGTGCCTATTTCATCTGGTGGGGGGGGAAGGCAGGGAGAGAATAGAAACCTGGTTCAAATATTAGTTGCCAGCCAGCAAAAAATGAATTGCAATGAGGCTATTTCTATCAAAATAGCTTCATTATCATGCCAGTGTCTGATAAAGCCAAATTCTCTTATCTCTCATCTCTCTCTCTCTCTCTCTCTCTCTCTCTCTCTCTCTCTCTCTCTCTCTCTCTCTCTCTCTCTCTCTCTCCTGCTGAAGGCAGCATCCTTATAACTTTGGGGAGGAAAGAATCCATACTTTAAATATTTTAAAGGCCTCCTCATTCACATATACCCATTTCTGATTGATCTAAATTAGGATACACATTTTCTTCGGTACAATTTTGAAAGACTCTATGGTGATAATAAAATAGCACTAGTCTTGGCCTCCATTTGGTTTTATTAAAAACAAAAAAAGGCCACATGCACTTGAGAATGCCATAAAAATTTTCCCTAATTCTCGTAGGGAAAATATTCTTAAGGATTTAGAAAGCTAATGTGTCTTGGTGGTGGACCAGGCTTCAGGGACTGTGTAAAACTATTAAAATTTCCTTGAATTTTTCATACACAGGATAGTAGAGTGTTCATTTTACGTGCAGAGGGGAGCCTGTCAGCAGAGGTCCTGCACTGCCCTTGCATGCACCTGAGTCCTGAGTGAAATCAGACTCTGGTCCCTCGCCTCCAACCAAGGAGGCTGCGCCATCATCTGAGTATCTCCGCCCGGGACTCACATTTGACAGGCCTCCACTTTTTGACAGAAGCTGGTTTCTGTTCACTTGGGCACCCACCTTTCATTCTTCCGTTCCCCAACTCACTGTAACCTGTAATCAAGGAAGTGCAGAAGGAAATACCTACACCAATGAAAAAATACTCAGAAACCACGGAACACAAACATCAGTGCACTATTTCTTCCAAGAAAAGGATGAATGAACCAAACTCTGGATTGGTGAGTCGTGAGTCATTCACCTCCTGTTAGCACCTGCCCCTTTCCCATGGGGAGAGTTCCAGAAGCTTCTCACTTGGCCCCTGAGTCAGAGCAGTCCCTCTGTCTACTTTGTTAATCCAGGAACAATTAACCTGGATGATCATTTTCCACCGGGTAATGAACCTTTCCCTTCACACATTTGAGAGTTCTGACTATCCACTTTTAAGCCAGTAACTTCGGGCAGGGTGAGTAGGGTACATCATTTGTAAACTTCATTTGCCAAGGTGGGAGGAGTGGGAGGCCTCCTCAGACCACTGCCACGGAGCCTTTTAACATCGAACTGTGTAAACTGTCCACCAGAGGTGACTCAAAATGTCTCTGCAAGGCACAGCGCCTGGTGCCCCCAGCCTGGCCCCCACTGCCTGTCCACCACTTACCAAGGACGCTTACAAAAAGGCCTAATGGCTCCTCTCTGGTTCTAGTAAAAGAGGCAGCTTCAAATAAATCAGGGAAAATTCACGATGGGAGACAAAAGAATGGCAATCTTCTTATAGAAATTTGAGTCACTTGCCCTAGAGCAAGATACTATTATCTTGCTAAACACACACACACACACACACACACACACACACACACACACACACACACACACAGCGCTACTGAAAGCAAATCCACTTGTTAATGTTCAACTTTCCTATCTGGCTGTGGAACAGGCTAGCAATAAAGGGCAAATAGATCAGTTCTTTTAGGCGGCCACACCACCGATAAATCAGAAACAATAAAGCTGGAGACAGGCTTGCTGGGCCCCAGCTGGTATTGCTTATATCTGTCCTAAGCAATCAGGAATCATGGAAAACTTCTTTTTGGAGCGCCTAACCGCAAGACTTCACAGTGACCGCCTCAACCCACATGCCCATGTGCTGAAGGGGGGTGCCGGGGACTGGATACCTTTATTCTTTTTGACAAGATCAGTCTCTCTGGAATCTCTCCATGGCCCACTTGCCCGGCCCACTCCCATCCTCCCCTCCAGTCCACATACAAGAAAGAATAAAACAATGAAGCATTGCCTCCCTCCTTTGCCTTTGCCAGGGGCTATTCAAACCTTGTTATACCCTGACACACAGCACAGCTCAAGACAGGGAGCACAGTCACCCCCATGAGACTCAACAGAGCCACTGAGCACTCAATCCAGAAATGGCAACCTCATGCCCAGCAAACCCTTGTCCTCAAACAATGTCTTGCACTCCCACCAGGCCAACTAACTGAAATGCCAGCAAGGTACAGGGGGTGCTAATGCACGATCGGCCAGGGTGATCTGTGCACTCTCCTTCCGACGGCAGCCCCAGGAAGGATGGCAGTGCTCTAGCCAGATCCAAGCCCTCCCTCCCACCATGTCACCTCTCACACCTGTGCACACCCAGAGACATGAGCCTACAGCCCTGGTCTAGACACACACACAGGGCACCTCTCGGCCTTGGCGGATAGACTGGCTTCTTAGCCATCTTCTCATTGCGGGGGCCACAAATAGCATCTCATTTTCATTAATTACTGCAGCCTCTACCTATTGTCAGTCATCAGAACATGCCATATGGTTACCATCAGGTGTGCTCAAGTTCCTATTATGTGGCATTCCCGGATGCCCTAAATAGATACTGCAGAATCTGCTTGTATTTTGACAGGGCCACTTATATTTCAAAGAAGCTCGTCCTGCTTCACGTGATTGCTAAGGGGGTGGGGGCTGCTCTCTGTGCAACACTGTGCTCTATTGAAAACCCAGTGCTTCCTCATGAATGTGGCTTCCCTGCCCCCTGCACTGCTGCTCTGCAATGGGCAGCATGCGGTACACATGGCCTTTGGGGAATAGAATTTAGGAAGCGTTTTTTATCATTTTAGGCAGGCAAAACACTGGGGAGGATGCTAAGAGGATTACTAAAGGGTATAGCATCTCTCCATCAAAACTAGATACAAAAGGAACTAAAATGACCCAAAAGAGCCCCAAAGAAAGCATGCTAATAAACTATGCCACACCTCATATGACTATGAAGAAATCCTTTAAAATATTTTATATTGCCACTGATCTAAATACAAGTGGCACCCATCTTTGTGCTTTTGAGGATTCTATAAGAAGAACGAGACTTCAGTAGAAATATCCAAACCATGTAATGTGCTCATGGAACTGCCCCCATAAATTCATTGCTGTCTGACCCTGGAGTGTCTCCATTTTTCCCCACCATCATGGGTGTAATCAAGTTGGAAAATTCCTCCATGGGTCCTGACACTCTGAATAAGGCAGAGGCATGCGGCCTGAGTAGATTCAGCCCTGTGTTAAATTTTTGA
The DNA here is from genome assembly GCF_963259705.1 of Myotis daubentonii. Lineage (NCBI taxonomy): Eukaryota > Metazoa > Chordata > Mammalia > Chiroptera > Vespertilionidae > Myotis > Myotis daubentonii. The sequence goes on along the minus strand of NC_081851.1, from coordinate 45,946,027 downwards.
ATAAAGTTGGCATCTGATTGGACATGATCTTCTCCCTGCAGTTGCAGTGACTTCTGAGTTACTGACCCTATTTCTTGTGGTTGCAAACAGCCTGAGGACCAGACTGATGCCAAAGTTTATAATTTTATGACGGCATTAGGGCATTTTAAGAAAATTACTCCAAAGTATAATTTTGTCAGTTGGTTTATGTAAACACGTGTACTTTAATGCCTATGTTAAACTTGGTTTATAGATATAAATACTTCCTATTTCTGGGTTTAACTTGAATTGACACTTTCAGGACCTGGGGTTCCTAGAGAGTGAACCATTCACTCTGCATAGAGGTGCAGAAGTGTCTGTTCACTTACATATACACACTCCTTTGAAGTCACTAGGAAAATGGATATAGGATAAAGTGCAGAATTCAGGTTTAAATTCCAAGGTTCTCTGTTCCAAATTGTTTTTTATTATCCCAAGATTTTCAGAAATACCTAGTATCTTCCCAAGATAAATTAAACTATTTTCCAGTCTGAGAAAAATAGGTTCATTGAAACAAGGCATCTTCTATCTTTCTATAGATGTAACCGTCTTTATGGAGGGAGTGTGACAGGAGCACACTGTATTGGTTTTCCCTTTTTTTTAGATAAACTTGTGGGCGACAAGGGATGGCTCCACCTCTGGTAGGAATACATCCAAAGTGCTCAGTCATTCCTCTGCAGTGGTGAGGGGACTGCCTACATCTACAGTGATGGCATCTAGACTGGTCACTGTGGCCTTGCAGCCACATCATAAATAGAGGCCAATCCCATTCATGGAAAAATGAGTCACCAGAACAAAAGAGCAGGTCAGCATCCAGGGCTCAAAGACACATTCCTACAAACACCTGTTTGTTCTCAGATAAGACCTGCTCAGAATCTCAAACAAAACAGGGCAGGATTCTATTGATAAAAATCCTCTGCTCTAGGCTGCAGAGTGAAGCACAACCCTCCTGGTATGGTTAAATGGGGAGAAAGGATGGGAAAACTTCCAGAGTGTCCCCAAAGATCACTTTCTCAAACATGGGGATTGGTTGACAAGCAGTCAGGACAGCTTTAGGTGTCCCCACAGCCTGAGCAAAGATAAGCATTCAGAATGTCCAGAGCACTGACTCAAGGGTAGGTTGTCTCAACTGGATACAATAAGTCCCTAGCTGAGACAATATCTGGAAGAAAATGCCATTAAATATATAGTACTGTATTTTCTCTGCTATTCTCACATACCAAAAAGCTATTATTATACCTTTCAATCTCAGGTTATAACTCCAAATGCCTATGAAGAGAGTACAGATTACGAAGCTCACATAATGAGCTTCTGAACATAATTTAATTTTCATCAAGGTGTGGTAGATTAAAAATGGCCACAAGTCTTTGCTACTCTTTCCATTGAGAGATAAAATCAAATCCCATCCACTCTGAGGCCCAAGGTAACCAACGGAATATGGCAGAGGCGACATTGAGCCAGTTTTCCAGGCCCAGGCTTTCAAAAACTGGATACTTCCATTTCCTCTCTCATTGAACATTTGCTCCTGGAGTTTTGAGTGAGGTTTGGACTAGGTCAGTGCCACCACCCCTGGTGTGGCTGGCCCCATGTAGGCAACGACACCTCCCAAGCTTCTTTCTCAAAGTCACAGCTACAATAAAAGGGATCTCTGGTATCAGAAACCCTCTGGGATGCACAAAAAGCAAAACTTACCAGAAGACTGAGACCTCCACAGACCTCAGGGCATGTTGAGATGAGATGAACTACACCACACTAAGGGGTGAATTGAGTAATACAGATCATTGGGAAGCTGGGAGAGGATTGAAAACCATGGCCAGTGTGGTAGAAGGACTTCTTGGAGGAGTAAAATATGTATGTGGTCTTCGATAGGATTGGGCAAGAAGGAAATGAGTAAAGATAGTAATATCAACAAAGATACTCTAAGAGTAGATGTGGCATATCTTATCCTCTTTTCCTTTCCTCATTCTTGATGAATGAACCTAGCACAGGAGCAAATATATAGTAGATATGCAAGAAATGTGACTTGAGCCTGGAATTGGAATTGAACTGAATTGAATTCCCTGCTCTATATAAAAATAAGCCTGAAATCCTGACCACAATTAAATAGAGGACCAGGTCTTCCTGCCAGTCGTTGAGAGGGTCCACAAAATGAAAGTAGTGGCCTCTAGTCTGCCCCATGAGCCATTTTGATCAGGGCAAACTGAGGCTGATTCACTTGAAGGCAGTGCCAGCTGTAGGCCCAGTTGGGAATATGGGGAAAGTGATTTTTGGCATCCTCCCTTCCTACCCAGGCCTACAACCTCCCCTTCCCAAGGCTCTCTTCTCTATCTGGATCCATGCTGCCCTCCTCACCTGTCTTCCCAGGGATTGCATCTGTCCATTTTGCAACTTCATTTTCACATCTAATTTAAAATTCTTTCTCCCCTTCCCTCGAGGACTGGACTAAGCTCGACTCCAATAGTATAGAGCTGAGGAGAGAGGTCTGGCTTGGCCTTTAGAAACATGTTCCAGCCCTTCCTCTTCGGGGTGCCACCACCTCTAGTGTGGGGAAGTGAAGAGGGAAAAGGGAAGTCCACTCCCAGTGTGGCAGAAATAATTGACAGTTACCTCTATGTTGTTCACAACTGTGATTCTAACTCATTGTCTGTGGGTTCACTGAGGTTGGATAAGGACATCAACCTGCTCTATTGACAGAAGGTGGCCCCCAAGCAGCTCCCATATTTTCTGACTAAAGTCAACCACATTCCTCCAATGCAGCAGGGTCTGCAAGTTAGCACCTCCCACTGTCATGGACCATCCCTGGACAGCCAGGAAACCCATGGGCAAAGGCGCGATCCATCTGTAGTTCTCAGGGATGGTGAGAGGAAACTTCATGCATAGGACCCTTCCCCACAGTCATCCCTGCTCTTACACTGGGGAGATAGAGTGGTCAGGTTGGTGCTCTGAGCAGCATCTCCCTGGAAACCCTGTGGAGAGGTGGCTGCCATGTTACAGTTTGTCCTCAACCTTAAGCCCAAGCTACAACCCTAGGACCACAGGCAAAAGCACATTGTTCATTCTTTGACATTTGTTTTGCATATTAAATTTTCAAAAAAATTTTAAATACATTTTTATTGATTTATTGATTTTGGAGAGGAAGGAAGAAGGAGATAGAAAGAGGGGAGAATATCAATGATGAGAGAGAACCATTAATCAGCTGCTCCTGCATGCCCTGCATGACAACCCGGGCATGTGCCCTGACCGGGAATCAAACCATGACATCCTGGCCCACAGGTCAATGCTCAACCACTGAGCACACCAGCTGGGCAAACTTTCAAAATTTTATCTGAAGAATCCTTCAACTTAAAAAAGTTTGAAACCACTGCTCACACCCATAAAGTCCAGTGCTTAATCCTATGTACTCTTGTGTTGTTTCTCATAATTTTAGTTAAGTCACACTTCCCCACACTCGGGAGAGGACCTTGTCGTCCTCCTCCTTCCCCACACCTTGCCCCCCTTCATATGCCTGGCACACCAATGTCCAGAAATGAACCCAGAGCGGCTGTGCTGCTGGCCTTCCAGGTTCTGCCCTGATGGAGCTCTGTATGCTATATGGATCTCAGCGGGGTCCTGATGACAGCATATTGGAAATGCAGCTTTCCTGGCCCACATGGACAGGTTTTTGTCTATTTTCATCCTTTCCCTGCTTTATTTAAATATGGTGTCTGTGACTGAGTTTCGTGTTCCGGAGGCATGCGGTCCAGAGAGAAGGAGCCAGAGTAGCTTCTCTGCCTTGGCGCTTAGGAAAGAGCAAATGGGGCTGCCACCTGCCCGGTCTGGGGATGGTTCCAGAATGGCTCAGGTTATTCACAGCACAGATCCACCCAGGGGTAAAAATACCATCCCAGAAGGACTCTCCTTCTAGCCACAAAAATACCTATGCGGGTATAGAGAGACTCAAAAAAATGACACAAGGTTTAGGAGAAATCATCCCCTTGGAAAAGAACTTAAGTATTAGTACTAGCCTTACAAAAGAGAAGATAAAGCGATCCAGCAGGGAAGAGTGAGGGCAGCTTAAGAAGGATATAAACTGAAGATATAGCAAGAAAAGTATGGTTTCCATTGCAGGTAAAACTTCCCGACCAGGAGACACAGGGAGATCTTTATAAGGTGTCTCCTTGGGAGGTGGAAAATAGAAGACAAGATCAGCTCTCCCTTGTGAGGCTTATTCTGACGCCGAGGCTTATACTGGGCAATTGGACTAAGTTCCCTCCAGCCTTGGGCATTTACAATTAATTTTAGAGGAGGGCTAACCTCCTCAGTAGAAGAGTTTACCCTCTGCAAGCTCTTTGACTATGTATCCCTTTATGGGCTTCATCCTTCAGATTACAGATGCATTTATACAATCACTGTGTCCCACACATAAGGCCCAGGGGTGCAAGAGATGAAGATCCCTCTGTCTTATGCCTCACCATCGGGGTTCAAATCTCTCTGATCCTTTCTCTACCTGCCTTAGAACCAGTCTCACACTTATTGAGCTGGTGTAATTCTAGCCCTTGAATGGTATAAGAGGTAGTGTCTCCACATTTCACATCCCAACTTGGGGAGTGGATATTCCTAAGAATTCATCACAAACTCTACATTGCCTTTGACTTGGGACAGAGAATCTATCCGTAGGAGTCAAAGAACAAATTATCACCAACACAGCTGTATGTTCAACTCACTCCTTCAAGTGCTGGCCCTTTGAGATGTTGTCAACCCTGCATCTGTCCCGAGCAATACATCTTCAGCTCTCCAAAGTTATTCTGAATCTCCATATAGATCAGGAAAAAATAAAGACTTATCCACATTATCAAAAAGAGTATATAAAACAACCAATGTGCTGAAATCCAAAAACAAATGACTGTACTGTTGGATGCTTAATGTTTAAAGTAAACTATAGCATCTCCTTCATGCCAGGCTGAGAAGCAGCTCTGGCTCCTTCCCTTGGACTGCATGCCTCAGGGACATGGAACACAATCCAGAAACCATATTGAAGCGGAGCATGAAAAGGATAAACATAGACAAAAACCTGCCCATGTAGGAAAGGAACAGTGCATGGAACATGTAGAGTATGACCTACTAATTATTCAGAAATGGTTCCATCGTGCATTCCAAGGTGTGCTCATTTCCCAGGCTGGAGTTTTATGGTATTTTATATCTTTTGAATACATGCTCGTCTCTTGACTGATGTTATACAATACAAAAAAAAAAAAAAAAAAGCTAAACAACAGAAAAGGGAACCACTTAAGCCATTAAACCTATGGTTGGAATGATTCAGCCAGCATGCACTCTGAGGCTCAAAGCACCCCTGTTTCAAGAACACATTCCTACGCAGGTGACTCTGTGAGCTGCAGCTTAAGATGACATGACAGTCCAAATGAAGAGGACAGAGAGGAAGTAGCTCCAGCTCCCAAAGATCAATAAATGAAAATAGGGTCACATGGTGACATGCAGTGGCATGGAAAGCTCTATTGTTGTGGAAAGCTCTGCGGTTCTTCCTCTTTTTCTTCTATCTGAGAAATTAATTCCAGAATAAGTATTTCAAATATCAAACCAACTAGAACATCCGTTGCCACTTCCTCTACTTTGGTATCCCCCATCAAACTCCAGTTCAACATCAACATAAGGCAACTCCCTGGCAACATCTAAGGATGATGTCCATGAACCTTAATAAGTAAAAAAAAACACAATCATAATAACAAAACGAATGAAAGCTAATGCCATGGTATTCGTTATGTGCCAGACGCTATTCAAAGTGCCTTACACTTGATTCTCACAACAAAGTGATGATATAGATACGATCATCACTCTCATCACCCAGACAGGGAAAAGGGCTGCTCCCTTGGCTGAAGGAAGCCATGAGCTCCCAGGGAAAGTGCCTCCCTCTTCCCACCTTCTGTCCTTCAGTAATAACAATAATGACTAAAATTTATTTAACATCCAATGTATCAGGCACTGTAAAATCAGTCTTTACAGTCAAAATAAAAGCTAGATATGCCCTTTTTTACCTAACAGGCAACTGAGACTCAGAAAAGTTTGGTGTGTTGTTATTTTTTTAAATAGCCCCAAGTAACAAGCTAGAAGTAGCAGAGCTTCGACTTAAACACAGCCTGTCTCATTACAAAATCTTGGCTCCTAAGTCTTACTCTATTCTCCCTCCTGAGTACCTCCCATCTCTAGAACACTTGCAGTTGCCACCAAAACCCAGCCTGTTGGGTTATTTTCATCAAGTTTAAAAGCCCTTCCTGAGGCTGAAGACGGCCAAGCGGATTGCTCCCAGAGAGCCCAGTGGCACCGTTGCCATCCGTTGGCTTCAGCCACAGCTGTGGTTTCCAAAGGAAATAACTCATGCAGCCGTTGGTCGCACCTGTCACTCACTGGAGCCTGGACTTGCATCAGAACACTGGGGCCCCACAGGGAGAGAACAGCAGCTACGTCAAACTGATGGGCATCAGCGCAGGTCACTGTGGGATTTGTGAACCTGTCTCCCTCGATCTGAGATCAGCCCCATTGTGCTCCACTCTCCCTACTTCTGAAGGTCAGGGAGAACCATACTAGGTTTAATTCTAGATCTGTGAAGACAGTGCATCCCAGGGCCCTGGACAGGCGGAGGCATTGGCAAATCAGTGGGCCTGGTCTAAATTAAGCACCTTCAAACTTCCTTCAACTAAAAAGGACAGGAATTGGGAGCTCATGCTAAAGGGAAGATTTTCAATAAGAAAGGCCAACAAATGGCCATAAGAACTGGGGTCCTTCCTGAAGTCCCAGAAGGAGAAAAGGGCATGTAAACCTTCTGCCTAATGAAGCAACAGGAGTTTGCCAAGGACACACAAAAAAGGAAAACAGGATATTATGGGATGGTGGCAAATTCAGAGAAAAGTAGAATGGTGTCCATTTGATTCCGTTGAATGAAAAATTCTATAAACATTTAATGGAGCATTGGCTAAGCATTTACACCTAAATGTAGGGACTGCATACAAGAGTTATTGTACCTGAATCTTCTTATGCTCTTACTGAGGAGCAAGACATATGTGCTTGGCACCCTTAAATAACAGGAAAGACTGGCATGTGAGTAAGTGCTAAGGCAAGCGATAAGTTCTGTGAAAATCAGAGGATGGAGGTGTGTGTTTGCTTAGAAGGGCAGAAAACTCTATGTGGGTGATGTAGGATTTGGTCTGGTGCCCAGAATTGGTTCTGTATAATCTAGCACTCAAATCTTCTCTCCCTAACCGCAGCCTCCAAATTAACCCGCATAGGTGTCTGAGAGAACCAATAGTTGTACTCTAATTCGGAATTATTTCTGTTTTGTGACAGGTGGTTTCCAACACCACCTTCTTATGGATCTCTGAATCCCTCCCAGGACTCAGGCTTCCCCTGTGGATACAGAAAATCTTTAATCCTATACCCTAAAAGCTGCATCAGCTGCTTTGCCATGTGATGGTTTTCTGCAGGTCAGAACTCAAAAAGAGGGGGAAAGGCCTAGGTAATTGAGTTACCAGGATGTCAATTCTTTTCAGTTGGGGAATTTTTCCAAAGTAAAGTAAAACTACATATTTTAAAAATAAAACAAGCTTCATTTTTTTTTGTCCTGGAAATATAACCATTGAGATGGATTTAGCCAAGATACCAATGCACAAGTGTCTTGTCTACCTTTGTGCTATTCAAACTATAGAGAAGACAACGTAATTGTTAAACCCTTCTTAGAAAAACAAATGGCAGGTGGACCCCAAGGATCCAACATCTTCCTATAGTGAATCAAAAACTACCCTTCATCAACCTTGATGGAGGTAAAAATACACACTGCTTGAAGATGAAGATGTCTAGTGACTTTAGAAACACTGGGTTGAGATGCCTTTCCCAATAATCTCTTTTTTGTTCTACACATTTAAAAAAATATACCTACTCTACCAGATTGTCTATATGAATCCCAATAACCTAAAAACAGTCTCATGCATCTCATCCTAAAGTGTTTTCTTGAGTTGCTCTGAAGCTCTCTGAGGACAGCAACACAATCTGACTGGAAAATCCAATGTGTTAGTTCTCGCATAACACGCTGAGGTTTCATTAGCCTCTCCTGAGCATCTGATAATCTTTCCCTTGGAAGAGTTCGGTGGTCTGATTGCCCTAGTAGAATATCAGCTCCTCAAGGACAAACTCATCCTCAATGACTTCTCCTTTTGTGTTCTCCAGCACCACTAAACAAATCAGGGTAGTATCCGGCGCAAATAAATCATCATAGTAGCACTGAAGGCAAGATGCAGGTTCTGGGGGAGCATTTTAGGTTGGGAAATGGGCACTAGGTAGGACTAGATATGCTGGGGGGCTTGTTAACTTTGGATTCTCTGTCTCCCATTCAAGCCCTTCCCAATCAATAAGCCAACCTTGGAATTCAGACAAGATGAACTAAAAATGCCAGCAAGCTAACAGGAGACTATGATCTCTGTCCTATTTCCCCAGAGCATAGCAATGTAATGGGCACTTTTTAGAAGCTGGGCAATGTTTATTGAACAGAACTGAAAAAAACTGAAAAATAATTTTTCAGAAGCATAAAAGACAAGAATAAATTAAAGAATAGGTGAACCCTTACCACCAGGTTTTCTATGACCTTTTCTGGGATGTAGAAAGTTGGTGGGAATAAGCCAAAGCTTTGCACTCAAAGGCCCTTCCCAAATCACTGTGATACATAGACACCAAGTCCTATGGACAAGCCAACTACACAAGTGCAGAGCCAACTACAGTTCAATGTCTCAACTTCCACTTTTACTATCATCTCAGGCCTGAAAGTCCTGATGTCAAAAGGACCCCTAACAGAGAATATTCAGGGTCTCCTAAAGAGGAAAACAAAATCCTCCTTTAGGGCACTTCACCTAGGAGGTCTTGAGCTGGAGGCCATCATGTGCTTCATTAAGACCCATGAGCTCTCTGAAATTATGTTATGTCTTTGTGCATTTTCCCAGGAAGGGCTATACCTTGCATTGGTTTCTCAAAGGGATCTATCCTGAGTAAAATGTTAAAAATCAGTGATTAAGTAGCTTTGATAGTTTAAGTTTGATCACAATCATTTTCTGGGTAATAGATTCAAAAATGTTCCACATTAGAAAGGCAGCATAGATGTCAGAAAGATCAGAGAATGTGGAGTCAGACCCACTTGAGGTTGACTCCCGATGCTGCCACTTACCAGATGCCTGACCTAGGTTAGTTACTTAAACCACCTAGGCTCCTATATAATGGGGACAAAAATACCTGCCTTCCGGAAGCCACTAAGGCACAAAGAAAGCACTAGATAAATACAAGTTCCCTTCCTTGCTTCATTAGCAGTTTTCCTCCCTCTCTCTCTTCTTCCCTCCCCTTTTTTCCTTCTCTTCCTTCCTTTCAATAGTAAACACCAATACTTTGAACAAATACCCCTTTTCAAAGAGTATAGATCTGTCATCTGACATACATAAGAAGTGGACATGCTATTACATGGCCTGACAACATTACCCTTTAACTGAAAAATTAATGGGTTTTTATACCATGAGCAACACTGAGCAGTAAACTTTTCTTTCTCTGTGTTGTTTGTTGTTACTTTATATAAATTAAACCCAATAAACTATAAATTACAAGTAGGAGATCATAATCAAGCGGTTAACAGTGAGAAATGGCCCAAGAAAACAAAAGGGATGAGAGGAGTTGATTATAATTTTTGAAAATGTGAGCACCAAAATCTCATGTTTTCACAAAGGATGCTGTACAATCAATTCTAATAATGTCAATAAAATGTCTCAGAGCCATGGTCTACATGTACTTTCACAACTCAGTTCTGCATAACTGAGTTATTCAAAATACTTCTTATAGTTCTGGGGGATCTGGCCTTATGGATACTTTAAAGTTGCACTATGTGAGTCATGTAAGAGTCTCCTCTGTCCCCTCCATCTGTGGAGAGAGGAGGAGAGAACAGAACAGGGGATGGAGCCAGAGTTACCAAGGCTGGGAGTGTAGGGAGAGGAATGGTGAGATTTCATAGCTTGCCAAAACTTTTAAAAGTCCAAAGGTTGATTTTTTGGCATCAGTTTTACCCAAGTGGAAAATTCCCAATTTTCTCTACTTGGTCCTTTCTCTCAGAGGAAATGCACAGTTTTGTTGGACTCGAGCAAATGTATCTTCCTCTCCTAATTTTCATGTTCTGGATTCAATACTCATTTACATCCACATTTGTGCTGGAGATCTTAAAAATATGCTGTTGTTTCCTTCCCAAGCTGTAGGCTGGGAGTGGGGGGCGGGGGGTGGAGGAGTGGAGTTGAACATGAGGGAAAGGAGAGAGGGAATGTGGTTGGAAGAATGAGAGGGAGAAAAAGAAAGAAAAACTTTACCCGGTAAGCATTTTCCATACTTAATAATTTGATTTTGAAGGCTAGTCATATCAAAGAGCAAAATATTCAATATTGTTAATTCAGTTTTGCAAAATATATTCTTAATTTAAAAATGATTTTGCTCCGGGTGGCAGTGCAGTAATAAAGCAGTTATTGACCAGATCGTATTGATTGCAGAGTCTGCGGGCAAAGAGCACTGACCTTGCTCAGACTCTTATTGCTTCCTCCCTCCCTGGCCTTCTTCATCTATGCTCGCTCAATAATATATTATTAATATATATTTTTAGCAAAAACTGTATGTTACAAGGTTAAGGGCTTCTTAGTGATTTTTTTCCAAGCTACTCTCTGCCTTTGGGGTGTTAGGGGAAGAATAAAGTCGGTAATCAAGTGTCTGGATATAAAAGGCTTTCTATGGAAATCCTTCACCCACCACTGAGAAGCACCTTGTCACCATCCACTTTTTTCTGCCACATAAGGATAGAAAGAAAAAACTCCCTAAGCCAAAGGGGGTTGCAGCAGCTTGGTCAATAGTGTGACTATGGAGGGGAAACCACACCATGGCGGGAAAGACCAAATTTGGGACATGTATGTGTCCTTTCGGGGAAAGTAACTCTGAGCCCAAAAGAGAGAAATCTGTGATCATATCAGATTCAGTGACCAGCAATGTCCAAATCCTTCCAGCAGCTCTTTCATGAGTTTGCCCCAGAACCTTCATGACCATCTTCCTTGTATCACAGCCAGATGGGATATGTAGCAGTTACTTACTTTTAGCATTTGCACATAAACCATCTTTCATTTCTGTCTGGATTTTTCCCAGGCTAATCTTCTTTGCCTAATAAATGTGTACGTCTGCTGAAGGCAACCACTGTGCCATATGCTCCTTCACTATCCCTTCTAGGACTTCTAGGACCTGTCATGTGCAGGTTCATAGTAAGCATGAAGTTAGTAATTATCAAATTGGAATGTAAATGATGCACAGCTCTGTATTAAACTTCCTTTCAAAGAAAGCAAAAACACAGAGGATAATAATGCAGTTTGCTTCTGCCCTTTGCACTGGGAGCCCCTCTAATCATGTGGTTTGCCTGCCTCCACATGTGCACCAGGTGAGGGAAGGAAAATCCAGGTACTATTGATCCCAATGAATATTACAGAGAGCTATCTTACGCTGTCGCAGCATGAGGTAAAATGTTCAAGCAGTTTACTTTCATGTCATGCATGAAGAAAGAGGAAAGAGCACGGATCACACCTTCCAAACACTGAATTCAGAGAGGCCAGCAAATCTTCAGGCTCATGGAGAGACTGGGACTGCAAGTGAATGAGGGTGATCGTCACCTGCCACATCTCATTGTACAATACCACCCATATCTCCTCATAAGGCACTCATGAATGTGGTTCTTCCTCAGATCACAGAAGAGACACATAAAAATATCTGGGTTTCTCTGATTCCCTTCACACTGTGTATCCCCATGCCTGGGCTCCTACTTCTACAAAGAAAAGTGCATCCAAGAAAGCCAATATTCATAAAGGATAGGAAAAATGGAGCAGGATCCAGATCTCTTACTTGCTGTTAGTTTCACTACCCACTGAGAGGGGACAAAGAGGACACCAGCGATGCAGTGATGGAATCTGGTGGCCTCAGAAAAACAGTCCAGATGAGCAAGAGAAATGCTGGGCTCTACCTACTAGCTGTGTGATCACTGGAAAGATACTCATCCTACAGGTCCCAGAGGCCATCAGTTCAAAGAGTTCAATAAAAAGAAATGCATGAAAGTATTTCTACAAAGATGTGAGGAGGACAAGGAAGCCAAGAGAGAACAGAAAGGGGCTGGCATCAGCGGGAAGTCTTCAACATCATAGGTCTGAATGGGACAAGATGGAGTAAAGAGGCTCCTGGAAAATGGTGGAAGGTATAGGTGTGGAGAAAAAAGCCACCAAAAGCAATGTGGCCATAGAGGAATACGGGAACTACCAACACCACTCAGACAGTGATAAACCCCAACCTCTGTCTCCTGGTGCCTTCTAACCTCATGTCAGAGCCAGAAGACAAGGGGGGCTGGATGATGAGGTCCTTGTGAGGTCAGCCAACCAGGGCAAAGAGCCAGGCAAAGCAGCATGGGGAGTGATCTGGAGAAGCAAAGGGATGAAAAACACTGTTTCTGTGCCTCATTTTCTCCTTTGTCACACAGAAATAATTATGCAATCCTACCTACCACACAGGATCCTCCCAAGGACTGCATGTAATCATAGCTTTGAGTACACTCTGTTAAAGTTTCTAACCTGCTGCAGATCCTACGTTGGTGAAGCATCCTTGTGCTCTCTGTGGAGTCCTCTACCCATGCCCACGCCCAGGCCAGGGGAGGCCTCCTACACCCAACCAAAGCCAGAATAATGTGAACAGAGCAGCATGGGGCTCTGCAGGTGGCAGGGAGAGGGGGGAGCTGCACACGCAAGGAAATAATAGAGACTGGATTGTTTATGCTTGTGGGAAAGGGCGCATGAATATGGATAAAACCCTGTGCGCATTTTGCTAATTACCCAGCATCAGTGTTAAAAGAGAAAAAAGCCCACTGCAGATTTTCAAGCCAATTCCATCCCGTCGAGTCCGCCCCCACCTATGTACACACACAAATCACCGCCGCCGCCATCATTTTCTCTCCTCTCATGTACAGAACTGACAGTGCTCCGCTGAATAAGAAACCACATGGACCCATTTGAGTTAAATACAAATTGATAGAAGATTCCAATCCTGAATCATAACAGAGAGCTCGAGAAAGAAAGTCCTGTTCCACAAGCCTGGTTGGCAGGTGCTTCTTTCCTATAATTTCCAGAGTCACAGCAACCTTATAGCTCTATAGTCAAAGACACGAGATGAATCAAGGAGGGAAGGGTAGTGAAGAGACAAAGAATCACTCTTAGATGGAGGCCATTTCTACAAGAAGCCAAGATTATGGAAAAGAAACGCACACATACACACACACACACACACACACACACACACACACACACACACACACTTTGGTTCCCAGTCTCAATTAAGGCCTCTTTCCTTTCCCTCCTTCGATGGGCCAAACTCTGGCCAGATGTTTGGAGCTGTGTAGATCCAGCAATAAGGAAATAAGAGATGGTGAATTCTAGCCTTTGTTTTCTGGCAGCTCTTCTCCCAGAAAGACAGCCCCAGGAAGATATCTGCTGACTCATCCTTGAAAATTGGTAGGGATGGGGCAGTTGGGAGAAGTGCTCAGGGGAGGGGCTGGCTCAGGATAGAGACTTGGAGTGAGGAGCTCAAACCAGCTGGCTTGGGTCCTGAAGTCCATCCGCACAGGCTGCCAAGGGACACGCTCTTTTGCCTCAAAACCAACCAAGCTAAAGGGCGAACAATAAGTGCCTTACTGCGCTACATGCTTTCGGGTAATCACAAAGACAGAGCCTTTCTACACCTTTCCTTACATTTGTTCTCCTCTGCAAGAAAGGCAGCAGCAAATGCACTAGGGCTAGGCTCTGGCCTGCGAGTCTGGAGATCTAGATTCTTATCCGTGCTCTGCCCCGCATAACTGTGTGATTATGAGCAAGGCATTTAGCCAGCCCCCTGGGCCTCAGTCCTACAGTTCTTTTCATCTGAAAAATTTAAAAGTTTGGCCTAAAGAGCTCTCATAGTTCTAAATGTCAAAAACTCTGTGAATAACAATGCCAGTAACTAACATAGATTTAGCTCTTCCAAAGGGCCAGGCACTATTTCACATACCTTAGCTCAATATTCCTCAACAACCTTATGACTTAAGTGTTATTATCCTCATTTAATAGATAAGAAAACTGAGTATAGTTATTGTGGTAAGTGGTATGTGGGGATCTGAACCTTAAGATAGCACATTGATACTTTAGCATATCAATGAAAAACATAGACTTTTCACCAACATGCATTCTATCTGGACTCAAGGCATTTTAGTCTGTTTCTTCTTCCACACTAAACAGCTCTTGTCAGTTCCTGGAGGAATTCTTCCATCTCTAGGTCAGTCTCAGAAAACCCAAGAAAGGACAATCATGATCCAACATTTCCAAACAAGCTTTGATGGATATGCCATCTTCCATGGCCAATATGGGCAAAATGGAACTTCTGGGTGAAAGCTGGTTCCCAGTTCAGGCACACACATTCTACACGATAGATTCTCAGAAAATAGGGCATACACATTGTGCACAGCAGATGCTCAATAAAGGCTCCGCACCAGACTGAGTATGCAGGAAGCACCTGAGAGAATCCTGACACTAAGATTAGAAACATGGCAGAAACCATAAATTGGAATAAATGGAAAAGTTATCCAAATAATATTAAAAAATCAAATAATAAAATTAAATATACACAGCTATTAACACTGTTAGCTTCAACCTATAGGATCCCTCCCCCGTCTCTCCCTCCCCTACCACTGCCCCTTCCAGAACTACCCATCCAAACCCACACTGCCTCCATGTGCCAGAAGGGAAAAGCATCTTCTAAAAGCTAAGTCTCCCTGGGCCTAGACTTACTGCCTTATTTCTGCCTTGGACTTTGCATCTAACTTTTTAGTAGGGGAGGTGGGAGCTGATTGGATTATAGGAATACAAATGGATTAATTTGGGGTGGATTAGATACATCACAAAACATAAGTTTGACGTGCATTAACATAAAAATGTCATAAAAATGTAGATGCTGAGGCTGAGCTTATTTGTGATGCTGCTAATGCATTGTTACTCCAGCAAAAGATGTACACAATATTTACGCTGTATCTGACCACATAAAACATGTCGTATACATATGCAATTTTTCATTATGTAGACGGAAAAGAGCCAGAGGGCCCTTCAGAATTCCAATTCTTGAGCTTCTCATTTTCCCTTCTTTTTTGAATCTTGTTTTCTTTATTTTCAAGAAACAAATACAGTTTTAAACCATCATTACTGTATTTTGAACAGTTAATATTTCATATCGTGACATCTCTACTCAGAGGTAACAGGTTTAGTTGATTACTATTTGTTTATAGAGCTGGAGAAACCTGCAATCACAGAGAACATAGAAGGATTGCAATTAGATCTATTGGCTGAGAGCTGCACCTCGCTGACCCACGGTTAAGTGGTTAGCGCTATCAGAGAGAAAATGCCTACTGGCAGCTGGCACATCTGCACATAATAATATGGGCAAAACTGACACGGCCACTAAAGGCTGCTGCTCTCCTCTTTACCCAGAAGCAAAAAACAGATCATGCTTTTTAATAGTGCATCATCACATTTCCTCTGAATTAGCATAATCATGTGAGTTATGGGAGGAAGCAGTGCATCCTGGCTAAGCTGCTTTGAATTCTTCAAATTAACCAAATAAAAAGGGATTTTCCCCCCCACAAGCCTGAGTCTAAACTCAACTTCTAGTCTATTAAAAAGGCAAAGGACAGAAAAAGAGCACTAGAAGAAAGAGAAAGAGTTCATCTGTTTTTAACAAGACAGCTAATGTCCCATGTGTGAGGGGAGTTGGGAAGGCTAGGATGGAGGGAAGTAGCTAGCATAAATACCCACAAAGGATTCTATCAAAGTGGAAATGATATGATGATGATAATGGTGGTGATGATAATGATGATAATGATAACTAATTTTAAAAGTCCATGATGTGCCTGGCATCATGACATTTCAGTCAAGCCAATACTTCTGTACCCAGGCATTCAGCTCTTATTTCTCCAGCAATTATTTTACAGATCCCAAAACAAATAGGGGTGGGCAACTCAACTGGAGACTCTCTCAGGTACAGTGAGGTGACCACAAGAGAGCAAGCCAATCAAATTCCCAGGCTGATTTGGCACAAAAAGGGGTGACCAGGGTTCTGGTGTCCTGTCCTCCTTACTAGGGGCATGCAGTTCCCAGGAATCACAGCTTCTCTTCCTGCAACCAACTTCTGTGAGTGAGACTCAGGCCACATCAGTATGTACAGAACCCTTGTGATTTGGGAGGAAAGGCATTCAATCTTGGCAGACTAATTAGAATAAGGCAGCTCAATTAGGATAAAAACATCATAAGTCAAAAGATAAAGTTTTGAGAAAAAATATTTAAAAATGTGAGAAAAGTGTGTGTGTCTGTGTGTGTGTGTGTGTTGGTTGAGTAAACTGTGATAGATACACACAATAAAGTACTATTAAATTTTAAAAAGCAAGCACAGGGTATGAGCGATTTCCGGCATATATTAAGCAAAAAAAGAAAAAGGCAAAAGAGAATGTTCTGTGTGCTATTTAATGTAAAAAGTGCAGAAGAAAATAAAGCATACATAAGTCTGTTTTGTATTTTGAAGACACAGGGAAGATCAACCAGAAAACAATGAAATTGGTAACCTATGATTCCCCACTAACAGGTATCAGGGAGCTTCCTAGAAAAATGGATGATTACAGGGCTGGGACAGAGAAGACACAAGATGACCCTGGAATGTACCTTCATTCCATAAAGTAAAAAAAGTGCTTAGAAAAATGATGGTGACATGTCGAGAAAACATAGGAACAGCTTGAAGGAGCTCCCCAATGGTCAGTGTCTGATAAATTAAGCATCGTAATAAATTACAGATTATAACCCACTGTAAAAAAAGAATGAATCTGTGAGTCCACATTTACAATAAATAGATGAATAAACAAATGAGGAAAAACAGAGCTAATTTTTACAAAAGAATGCTGACTGATACATTTGGAAGAAGTGATAGATTGAAAAATTGCCATACTGAACCACCAATGAGCAAGAACTTTCAATGGATGTTAAATCTTGATATCAAAATTTGATGTTATATTTACATGCTTAAAGTGTTTCCCCACAGATTATTTATTACTTACAAGGATAAAAGGAGTAACCAAATGCAGTGGAGAAACCAAACAGTAACTTGATCAGGTAGGTTATCAAAATTAACATACATATGGCTAATATGCAAAGTGTCCCCTCGGGAGTTTGACCAGGAGACTGGAAGTTTGATTGCTCACTATGACGTGTGCTGACCACCAAGGGGCGGTGTGGAACAAAAGAAGACCCTGGCTGGGAGCCCACAGCCAGGGAAGGAAGGCCCCAGCCAGCAGCCAGAAGGCCCCATCAGTCCTGATAACCAGCCAGGTCTAGGGAACCTACCTATGCATGAATTTCATGCACCGGGCCTCTAGTCAACAATAAGAGTAAGACAGACATCCTCTAGCTCTGGATGTGTTGCTCTGAGAAATACATATCATCTACGTAGAATTCTGGCCAAGAATGCATAACCTGAATCTAATCATAAGAAAATAAATATCAGATACACCCAATGAAGAATATCCTATAAAATAACTGGTCTATATTCTTCAAAAATGTCAATGTAATGAAAGTAAAAGAAAGGTCAAAGTATTGTTCCAATTAAAAGAGAAAAAAGACACATCACAACTAAATGCAATTTATGAGCCTGGCCTGCATCCTGTACTTGAGATAAAAATAATGATAATAATTGACAAAATTAGAATATAAACTATAGATTTAGGTAAAATCATTATTTTATTGCTAAATATCCTATTATTTGATAACTTCATTCTGGTTATACCAAAGAATATCTTTGTTCTTAAGAAATATACATTGAAATATTAAGACACAGGGTATGATACCGACTTTCAAATGATTCAAAAAGCACTATAATAAACAAATTGACATGAAACAAATGTGCCAAAATGTTAAAAATTTGTGAATCTGGATAAAAGGTGTATAAGCGTTCTCTGTATTATTCTTGCAACTTTTCTCTAATTTTGAAATTATTTCCAGATAAGATATTTTTAAATAAAATATGAAAGTGAGGAAAAAGAAAAGAGTGCCCTCGATAGCCCATGCCAGCATTAGCACTGCTGAATTTCAGTGCCACATCCCCCTTCAGCCAGGAGTCCTTGCCCAGAGCAAACTGTGCACAACCATACTCAGCATCCTCCCAGTAAACCCATTTGAGCTTCTCTGAATGTTTGTCATTTGCAATCAAATGATCCCGGGCCAGCTCATCTGCACCCCACAGAGGGACTGAGCAGCATCCTAGAGTCAGATTCCCAACTTCTCTGCAGAGCCTTGGTATCATGCTTGTGCATTTCTCCTCTACTCTGGGACCTTTGGAGGGCTGCAACCATGTCTTACTCATCCTTACATCCCGTGATTGACACACAGAAGATACTCAATAAATGCTTCCGTGCTGAGTGGAGCTGGACTATGTTGACCGGTGGAGGAGGGGGATTGCTACAATCATCAGTGTTAACGAAGTCAAGGGTGTGCACACCCACAGACACCTTCTCAGTCGTGCTCATGCCAGCACTCTCTCACCAAACATGTGCCAGGAAAATGACGGAGACAAGCACCAGCATCGTGTCTCCACATGATAACTTACACACCACTTTGGTGGATATTCTGTATTTTAAACGAAGCTTGGGGATGGAGTAGAGAGGAACATTGGCCCCTATTTACTCTAAACCTAGATAGCAAGCACACCAACAAAATGGTTAAACTTTCTGGGTGTTGGAGAAAAGAAACAGATTAGCATCTTTGCAGATCCCTCCACCCAGAGAATTACTGTCTCATACGAGGAGGGAGGGCTCCAGTTTCTGAGGAATTTCTGAATTCCAACTCCAAGCATAAAGAATGTGTGAGTCCTTCAGCTTCTCACTTTGACCAGGTATAACCAGTACAGATAAGAGCCTGAACTTAAAATCCACCATACCTACAACTGCTCTTTGACCCTGGCCTCACAAAGAGAGAAAAAAAAAAAAAAAAAAAAAAAAAAACGAGCAATAGTCCACAGGAATAGCCCAAAGAAAACCGAGTAATAGCCCACAGAAGTAAGCTTCTCCATCCAACTGAGCCCTTTCCTTGGGATTCCTTCCCAAGTTCCTAGTCCTAAGCTATGCAGGAGTTAATAAAAACAATGAGCAATTTGAGGGAAGAAATGGTTCTTGGAGAAGAACCTGGAACTGACAAGACCAGAAAGAGCATTAATAACATTAGTCTACTCTATTTCAACAGGGATATGTCAATACAAATTTGACTGGACCAAAAGCATCTAATTCTACTGCCTAACCAGAGACAAGCAAGTCTTGAGTCCAAGTTCTGTTGGTTGACGCCAAAATATTCTTTTTCTATCACTATTTTAATCATTTTGATGTTACACAGGGGTTACTACTTGTGCAAGAGATAGAGGAGCTTCCAAAGACAGTTTTGTCATCTATCTGATGTTAACTGGATGTTTTCCAAAGTCTAGAACCCAGGAAGTACATCCAAAAGGGACGGACATTAGTGGTCTTGAAAAGTTGAATTATTCAGGGAGCTTTGTCAAAATACCTACTTCCTACTGGGATAGTTCTAGGGGAAATTCTTAATTGAACAGAGGGAAAGATGTGCCTATTGAGCCTTTAATAGAGCTAAAACCTCTTTGGAATACCTCTGCCACCAGCTCTGGCTTGTCACCCGAGGGGAAGGAAAGCCTCAACAGAATAAAAGAATGAATAGACCCTAACAGTGGTTTTGATGAAAAACTAATTAGGACTATAACAAGGAGATTATTAATTCTGGCCTTATCATGTTGGAAACATGAGCACTAGAAAAGAACAACCCTCAGACCATGCTCTGAAAACTGCCACCAGGAGGGGCGTGAATGATGAATTTGAATGCCCTGAAGGGAATCAGAGACATGGGCAAACAGGAAAGTTTAATGCTAAAGAGAATATCATGCCCAGACTTTGGAGCGATCACAGGAGTGAGGTCATTATGCCATATGTGTGACTAGGAAAGAGCCGGAATGGGTGACAGTGGCAGAACGGGAGCTGGTACTAGGCAACTTGACTCCAGGCAGAACACTGAGAAGAAAGGAAACATACATAGACGGCAAGTGGGCAGAGGATCCTACCACTGAAAGGAACAGGAACTGCATTCCTCTTCAGGGCATCAAGAAAGATATGTTTTTAATTCTATCTTAATTTTTCCCCACAGTCAAACTAAATATGTTTTAGGGCTTTTGCTTTTTTTCAACTATAAAGAAATTTTGCAATTATATACCAAATGAGACATGAAATAAATTTTATGGCTTTTATTTCTAAGATAATAAAAGCTTGAGCTGATTTGACTTAGTCCTTAGCCCAAGGACATGAACAACAAGAGAATTCCTATTTGGGAGATGTGCAGGGTAAGTTCTAAGACAAAACTGAAGGGCCACTTCATTAGCCACAGAAAGCCAGGCCTCTTTAAAGCTGGACTGGACCCTCAGAAATCCTACATTGGTGTTGAGTTCAGGCCTTTACAAAGAAGCCCCTTCTCTCTATTCTGTCCACACACATCTTGGGAACCATATCTCTATTTTTTTCTTAAGGTCATTTGTAGTCTCCTAGCTTCCATTGTCCCCCATCAAGAGCTGGACGATATTATAATTTTCTGTTACTGAAATTTTTATTTCTCTAAACTGGTCAAAAATGCTGGCTTGATGACAATCCAGAAATACTCCATATACCAAACACAAAAACTCACTATGAAAATTGCTTGGTTTATTTTTGTTTATGTTATTGAGTTCTTGCAAATGACACAGCTGAATGTTTATCCTACCATAAGGAAATGCATTTTGGTATTTGTATTTTTGTTTTTGGGGTTGTTCTTATTTTAAGTTTTGTTTTAAAAGATAAGAGCGATAAAGAGGACACTAAAATGTGTACACACCTGTATCACACACAAACACACACTCACACATAATTCTAAATTTAGGGAAAAGTTATTTTACAACCTTCCAAATTTTTATTTTTCTCTCTTCCATCAAGTTTAAAATAGCCTGAATTCATCAATGTTAAAACACAAATTGAGAAAGACTACGCTGCCACCATTTTTTCTACACTGCACCCATACCTTTTCCTAGGATGGCTATCGGAGACCCATGGGCCTCTACTCTACCATCGTGTAAGAGTTCTGCTTGAAAATAGTTGTCAGGACAGGCTGTCTTAGACCAGAAGGGATGGAGACAAATATGCCCAGTGAGACAAAGGGACCATGAGAGAAGGGCAGCTCTTGTTAATAGCATTAAGTTATATAAGACTCCCCAAATTATAGTGGCAACAGGCAATTTAACCAGATTTCATGGAGACTGCTGTGAAATGGCAATTAAATCTAGATGAACAAGTAAAGCAAATAATGGAGAAATAGGATATTGAGACATATGCATGTAAAACCCCTTACTTTGCGATCAAATATAATAAATGAGAGCTCTGGGAGTTGGACTAATAATCTGAATTACACACGTCTTGGCCACTGTTAGGAGGCCTGCCATCCCTAAGCCGCAACTGAACCATTGTTGGAGCCTCACTCATCTTCCCTTTGAAGGGGAAAAAAAAAAACTAAGTGCATGCCCACATCATCGTTTTATTCTCCTCTCTCACAACTCAGGAGGTGTACGGATGCTACATCAGGTCCTGTTTTTCTCAAAGATGTCCATTAGCCTCTAGCCCCTCCAAACCTCACATTTACCAAATATTACAGAGATGGCTTCTGGGCTTCCAAAAGTTGACAGAACCCAGGGGAAAATACCAGCTGGATGTTTCTTTCTGGGAGTAGCCTGCAATCGGGGCATTGAGATCTCTTTTGAACATTTTCTAAGTAATAAAAATATGTTACATCATGAAAACAGACTTGGAAAGAAAAAGAAAGTCTTACTAACCATAGATCTCAAAGAAAAAAACATCAGCAACTGATGGCCCCACACACCTAAAGAGCAGTTTCTACCTTTGTGATTCCTGAAAGTTTGGTCATGTGTCATTTTGGTACTGTCAGTCCAATGAGGACATAACTACTGAGCAGCATCATGTAGATCATAAAGAGTGTGGGCTTTGGGTAGAACTGGATTCAAATATTAGCTCCTCTTTTCTCTAGTGATCGTGTGTATTACCCTTCTCTAGTTTGTATCTTAAGCAGAGATAATAGTATCTACATCACACAGTGGTTGTAAGGATTAAATGAAATCATGTATATAGTATGCACTCAATAAACACCTTCCCCTTACATTAAGTGAGCAGAGCTTGTCTCTAGCAGGATCCTATGTTATCATGGATGACAATGGTGCCAACACTTGAGCCAGCACTAGCTGACTAAGAAAAAACATCAAAGATCTATCCACAACATAGAAACTGAGGCACAAACTGTGCCAGACATTGAATCTTTTCCAATCACAGGGCTGTGTCAGCAAACTTCACATGAAAGTTGGCTCTGTACCTTGTGTTTGACACTGAGGCAGGACATGCAATGATGTATGGTCAGTGTGCTTCTTTCTCCTTAATTTTTTTCTAATGCTACATTGTATTTAAAATAAACACAGGTAAATACCATGTTTTAAACTTTAGTGCCTAGTTAAATTAAACGAAATGCTAGATCAGACCATAATATACTCCCATATAGTCATCTGGTAACTTACCCCAGCATAGATTACCTTCGTGACAATTTCAGAAAAGGCCCCTGGTGTTCCAGACAGTGTTCAATGAAACCAGGAGTTTCTACAAGGTCAGGGTGGGGGCAGTGAAGCTGACAGGGATCCAGATCCCTGTTTCCATCTCAGCTTCAGACCGTGAGATCAATAGATGGAGCTGGCCAAAGACAACTAGTTGTGCCTAATCACGCACCTACTGTTCCTCATCTGCACAGTGAAAAGGGTGGTCTATCTCCAAGGTCCACTCAGCCCAAATCTCTTCTAGGCACACATTGTTTTAACAAATTCAATTTTACCCTTTTTTCTTAGTAACACAGGTTTGAATTGATAAGTGAATACAAAAATAAAAAAATGAGCCCTAGCCAGTTTGGCTCAGTGGATAGAGCATCAGCCCATGGACTGAAGGATCACGAATTCTATTCCAGTCAAGGGCACATACTTCAGTTGCAGGTTTGATCCCTGGTCCTAGTCAGAGCACCTGCAGGAGGCAACCAATTGATGTTTCTCTCTCTCTCTCTCTCTCTCTCTCTCTCTCTCTCTCTCTCTCTCTCTCTCTCTCTCCTTCCCTTCCACCCTCTCTCTAAAGATCAATGGGAAAATATCCTTGGGTGAAGATTAACAAAACAAAAAGAAAGAAAGAAACTGCTTCTAGTCTTCAAAAGCATTGGGATGGTCAGGTAAACTATTTTTCCCTGGTTGATTAGAGTTGAAAATACACTGCTAACATGTGTGCCAGGCACTGAACAAGTTGCTTCACCCATAGCCACTCATTAAATCTGAGTACCTGGAGAGAGGGGGTAGGAAATCAGCACATGATAAGGGGTATAGGTGCCGCCCACTGGGCTAAATGTACTACATATATCCCTGAATGAGGGATGTATCATTTTCCAGTGTATATAGGTGCCCCAAATGCTAAATATGAAGCATAGCCCTAAAGCCTATAGCCTTCCCTGGACTGCCTGCAGATCCCAATAGCTGGCTTGTCGTGCAGACAACACACAGCATGGAGCAGAAATGTACCCTCTGGGCCTCAACATTTTCACAATAAAATTCCTCAAGTTAAGCCTCAAAGTTCTCCAAGGACCATGCAGCTCTAAAATCCAATGATTCTCTGGTCTACTCAACAACCACAAAAGCAAGGGTATCAAGTACCTGTGACGCCTGGTTCATCTCTATGTCTAATTGGATTTCAGTGCTATCTGAGCCCTTTTTGTCCCTAGTTCTTCCCCCTGGTATAGCCCCTTCCCAAATAACAGATAACCTCCAAGGATTCACATACTGCAGAACAATTCAAATCAGTGGAATGCATGTTGCCTGCTAATATACTTCACCATAAAAAACAGGACAATCAGCCTAGGAGAGCTTCAAAATCAAATGACTTGTTTCTCTTCTCAAAACTAATCTACTAGGGCTCGAGGGAGAGGTATTTGTTGATCTTTGAGTTTAAGGTGGTGTCCTCTCAGGCCCTTTCAATTCAGATATCAACCACAAGACCTGAGAAGTTATTGTATTTCTGGGACTTTTCTTTGTTTAAAAAAAAAAAAAAAAAAAGGTGCAAAAAGATATTCAGCGGAATAAAAGAGAAACATCGACGTTTCCATTGGTAATCTCGTCCATGTGTTCCCTGCTACTGAGCATTTTCAGAAGGCCTGACTGTCTGGGTTAATTGTTTAATGCTTTTAGTTAGAATTAAACTTTGCACCTGCTCTGACAGTGATAAATTAAATGTGCTCCTTTTCCAATACTGTTGCCCTCTTTAAGTAGAGACCAAGAAGTGTATCTCCCTTCTTCCCCTGCGTTTGAGGAATCTCTGCTACACTGGAGTGTAAACCAGAATAATTTGTCACCAGAGCTAGCGCCAATTAAATTGATTGCGTTGGACTGAACTCTGGGACCCCTAATGCAAGCACTAAGGGAAAAATGGGCTCTTTTCTGCCCATTCCCCCATGTGGCACTTAGGCATAGCTCAACAGTGGAAGGCTTTCAAGGTTCAAAAGGGTTTTATTTTCAAAAGAAATGGGCATTGATCAGCTGCATTTAAAGGCAAAGATAATTCCAGAGCTTGAAGGCTGGATTTGTGTTTAAGGTCTAAATCTCTTTCTTTAACCTTGGGGGGGGGGCAGTATAACATAAAAGCAACAAAGAGATTAAGATTACAAAGGGTTTGCAAGTGTAAATGATGCAGTGGTATTCTCCAAACATAACACAGTCCCCATTCACAAGCTCAGGCATAGGCCAGCATGCGATCTGTTGGTTTTACACCTATAAAAACAACTTGTGTTTATCTGTCACTCAGCAAACCATTTCAGGCAAGAGGGGGAGAAAAAAGGAAAGTGGAGCAGAAGTGAACTTGCTCATACCAAAGAGTTCAAACATGCCTTCCTTAAACACACTGAAAAGTAAACACACTAAAGGTCAGGTGGCAGAGACGATCCGAAAATCCCCCTCTTTACACCACACAGGAATACCAGAAGCAAGACGCTCTGTTCCAACCCTTGGTCATTTCCCTCATTATCCCAGCCTCTGATGCTCAGGTTTGTTATGTCACGTCCTACCAAGGGAGGTTGTAAATAAGCTCTAAGCTAATACCAGCCCCTTCTGCTCCTTTATTTATGAGCTACCAATTATGTGTTCCTCTATCCTGCCTTTTAGCTCAATTTCCCACAATAAGACCTTAGAATAGCACCACTTGAATAAACCCGGATATAACTCAAATCTACAAAGTAAAGAGACTCAAACTCCATATTCTATAACTCACATGGTGAAACCAATGGTAAGTGTGTCCATTTTCTCAAGTTTAGATCTCCTTCTTCATCTGCTCTTTTTCTTCTTTAGCAACATAGACCTTACATAAACTCTATCCCTTGATTCTTGTTGTCACAAACTGAAACCTTGCCACGTGTATCAAGATGTCACTTCTAAATCAGGTGATAACATGGAGTCTTCCTACTTCAAAGAAAGGTGAAAGGAAATGATATTGAGACTTTCAAGGCCAGGTCAAACATCTGGCACCCTGAGAAGGTTAATAATTTGTTATGAACAAAGGTGGCAAAGAATTTGGTGCTCTTTAAGATAAACAAAGAAGAGTTTACCACTTATTCAGGAGAGAGGCCATATGCCAGTTAGAAGGGACTGGAAAGAGATGATGCAGATTGGGCAGCGCCATCTCCTTAACTTCTGGAGCAATTCAGCTCTGACCCCAAACTTGCATACTCCACCCAGAAAACAAAAACCTTGCAATTTAGTGAAATGTAGTAATTATTGTGCATGATCTTTGCGGCGGGGGGGGGGGGGGGGGGGGGGCGGGCGCGGGGGGGGGGGGGGCAGGGATAATCATCTCATTCCTTTCCCAAAAATTTGGTCAAAGTATTTCTTCTAATCCTGCACCATAATCTCCCTGAAAAGAATTGTGAGTTTTGAAAAATTCTATCTTGTTACATTTCCAAGGATGTTTTGTCATGCCAATGATGTATTAGGACCCTGTATTAGTTTTCTATGCTGTGTTCCAAATTACAACAAACATAGTGGTTTTAAATCAACAGTTATTTTTTATCTCACAGTTTCTGTGCACCTGAAGACTGAATACAGTTTAGCTGAGTCTTCACCAGACTGAAATCAAGATATCAGCTGAGCTGTAATCTTACCTGAGGCTTGAGGTCGTCTTCCAAGCTCACTAGTTGTTGGCAGAATTTGGTCACTGCAGTCCCCACTTAATTCATATTACTCTCAGCTCCTAGAGATCACCCTCATGTACTTGCTATGTGGCCTCCCCATAGGCAGTTCACAATTGCTGCTTGTTTCTTAAAGGCCAGCAAGAAAACCTCCCTGATTTCTTTTAAGGGCACATCTGTTTCGATCTAGAAAACCCAGAAAAATCTTTTCTATTAGCTCAAATTCAACTGGTTATTGACCTTCATTACCTCTGCATAACATCTTCACCTTTGCCATATAACACATTCTAATCATGAGAGTGATATCCTTGTATATTCACAGGTCCCACTCACACTCAAGAGGAGGGGATTATATATGACATGGACACCAGGAGTAAGGGATCTTGGGGCCATCTTAGAATTTTGCCTACCATAGGCCCACTTAGAGAGAGACACCGAGGCTCACCCCCTCGCTGACCTAGCTGTTATTCCAAACCTTGTGTTAGAAGTGCCATATACTTCTCCCTGGAATTTCTCTCCTGATAAGTTCATAAGGAAATCCAATTGTTTTTATAATCCCAATTTTCATTTGTTGATTGAAAAACAAAGAAACCACTGCCGAGTTTTGTGGGTAAAGGGCAGCTAGCAGGCAAAGATCCCCTAGAGGAAGATATTAGTAGACCTGGAAAGGTGGTCTGGTGTGTATTTGTAAAAGGGCATTACGTAGACCCTGCTTTTGTGGATGCCCTTCGATTAGAACATGCCAAAAGATGTTTCATCAACACCTAACTGAAGGGGAGAATCAAACTTTCTCAGATAAATCATGTTAGTAGCCTTTTCATGAAAGAAAGAACTGGAGGAAAGGAGGGAGGGAGGAAGGAAGGGAAGGAGAGAGGAAGAGAAAGAGAGAGAGGGAGGAAGAGAAAGAAAGGAAGAGTTTGCTATGTTCTAGTCTGTGGCATCCTTATTGCAATACAAGAGGAAATACTTAACGTATCCATTAACAAGGAAAAAGAAACCTTTCCCTCTGACCTGAAGGATCACTGATCCTAATTACCATTGCTACATTATCCTTCCCAAAATACTGTTTTCAATGGGTCACTCTCCAAATCACGGACCACCAGTGGTGTCCTATGTCCTACCACATCAAGTCACATTGCCATATCAACATTATTTGTCTCAGTCTAGCATTCAAAGCCTATAACCTAGTTCTAATAAACCAGATTTCCCAAAACTGCTCACCACAATTCCTATGACTTTTTGCTGTCCCATGAACAAAATCCTTCTTTTTTGCTACAGTCAGTCCATTTTGCCTTTACTTGCCTATCTCCCCTAGCAACACCACTCCACTTAATTCTCTTATTTGTTCACCTTCTACTGTGTACCAAGAGCTGAAGGCCCAGGTTCATTCTAGCTCCTCTGGGAAAACTTCAGAAACTGGTTTGAACCTCTTCCTCCCCTACTGACTTTACAGTCTGAATTTAACTTAGCTCTCATCAGATACCTTTTTCTCTAGTTTGCTGTTGCACATGTCTTATTTCCTGAGATGAGTCTTTGTGCATTCTAGAACAGTGTTTTTATATCTATGGGGTAATATCTTTTAGTAAAATATGAAACCATTTAGTAGGTTGCAACCAGATTTTTAAAATTGAAATGGTTGGACAGGAAAGGACAAATCAGTGTATTGTAAATAATAAGGGTATTTGCTTTTGTGAAAATTTTGCTTTGAAACGTATTTGTTCATGTATCTATAAACTGAAATTTAAGTGTGTGGTATTGTATAATAACGTAAAATGCTTTGATAATTGTAAATATCATCAAAAGTCAGTTTTTAAAGCACTAAAATGCATTGAATGAAGCATAATATACAGGGTTAAAGTTCATGCAGAAATCAGAGCGCATCAGAAAGATGCCAACGAGTTCCACAGGCAGTCGGACAACGGGAAGCACTGAAACAAACATGCAAACTGCCTTTGCGATCATGGAAGCAGAGCTGTGTCCTCTCCGTCTACTGATTAGAAGAGAGATAAGAGGTAATAGTTACATAATTTTATCATTTGCAAAAGGTTTCACCTTCTTCATGTCACCAGCATTCTATAAGGAAAGCCAAAGCAGACTTTTTTCCATGACTCCCATTTTCAAAAATATGAGGCTTGAAAGGTTAGGTGGCTTGCTTGTCCAAAGCCATATTGCAAGTCGGTGTTAAAAAATGAACTCGTCTTCTGACACAAAACCCAAGTTGTTTCTTGTACCGGTCTGGAAAATTATAGACTGGTTCATCAGAATCCTTTCCAAGGTTAAGGCTCTATGATAAATTCTCCCTCCTCCAGAAAGGCCTCACTGATACTCCCCGTGACCTGACCCACAACTTCTAGCATGGTTCTTGGATGGCTCCAAGTGGGTAATGTTTGTTCTCTAGCCCCATTATAAGCTAGGGACCATGATATATTCCTCTTGCTAAATTCTCATTTTTTTCTTAATCTATAGAATGCCGCAGCCTGCTATACCAGGGTAAATATTAAGGAGATGAGAATAAACTTAGTGTGGGACCAGGAATGGTGAAAGCAATCAGCAAAGCTAGAGCCCCATTCTTTCATTTCAAATCCCTACGCATTCAATTGGCACCTATAGCAGGCAAGGATGGTGGAGTCCTGTGGAGCTGACAGTTTAGGGTGCAGACAGATAGGCAGGCAATCAAATGTGATGCACAACAGAGGAAATGAGGGCTGACTCCAAGTATAAGATATTGGCTGTGGAGACAAGAAAGAGTGGGGAAGAGAGGATGAGAGAGGGGTCCACTGTGAAAGTAGCATCTGAGCTGAGCCTGGAATGCCCATGAGATTGTCACCAGCAGAGGCTTTTGAGACTTGTCATTAGTCTTGTTATTTGCAAGACTCATTTCAGACTCCCTGGAGCAACAGGATCAAGAGCCGCAGTGATTAAAATGGGAGGTCACAGGCAGTCCAGGAGGACCCACCCTGCTTGGCTTCAAGACCTCTGCCAATATCTAGGCTGCTAAGGGTCAAAGATTTACCCCTGAGGCCAGTTACCCAGGTCATCCTGGTGGTCAGCTGCCATGTACAATGAAGAAGCCTCACTCCCAGCTCCGGGGACTCTGCAACACCAATTGTAATGGGGTTGCTCTTTTCCATAGTGTGTAGACTGTATCAACCAGCGGCCCTAATCTGTGACTGTCTGGAATAGGAATGAGCAGATTAGCCTTTCAAAGCCTCCAGGATCCAGCCAAAGTCATGCGAGGCCAGTAATCAAAGCCAGGTTAGCTCCATCCTTGAGAAAGCCTTGTGCTTTGACATTGTTTCATTGGCGGAGGGAGGTCTCTCTTTTCCCTGCCCTCAATTTGGCAGTTTTTCTGGTTGCAAGACAAAATATTTGCACATTTCTCAAGTGGCTCAGGAAACCCTTGCGAGTCAGGGAGAAGAATCCATCCACTGACTTTTGGTCCAGGTGCACCCACCACTGGCCCTCACACTCCTTTGTTCACCTGGGAGTGTGGGCCATCCAGTTCCTTTGTCTGAGAAAGGTCAAACTGAGCCCCAAAAGCAAATACTTTCCCTGGAAAGGGTTTGCAGGGCGGAAGGCCATGGGGACAGAAACCTCAGACTCTCCCAAGGTCCCCTGTCAGTTAAAGATTATTCTGTGCCAAGTGCCAACTGAAGGGATTTCCACACCTCACTTCCAACACCGCAGGCGAATGCTCAGTAGCAGTCATGTCTTTCTTTTACAACCGGAAGCCTGAGCTGAGTTTCTGCAGGTCCCTTTGGTCATTACCACGGACTCACTTTGAGCTCTTTATGGCTGAGGATTTAAGATTTCCAAGGTGGTTCTGAGTGTGAGTTAAGAACTCCTTTCCTCTCCCCAGGGAAGGCGGATGAAGTATACCCATCTGAGACATGAGAAGACTGAGAACAGGGGGAGAACAAATGATCTGGCCCAGAACCAATGGAGAAAAGAGAATTCAAATTCTGAATTCACCTTTCCTATGTTTTGATCAGAGCTCCTATTTCCTGGAGCCAGTTTTCTAAGCCACATTAGATCTGAGTGGATACTGTAAGACAGCATGCATTCCCAAGAGGTTTTTTGGGAGGACTGTGTATGAATCTTCCCCATGCAGGCTTCTTTCTTTAAAAAAGCATTTTTGGTTTTCCCTCATATAAAAGCAATAAATCTTCATTGGCAAAAATTAGAAAACACAGAAAATAAAAAATACAATGATGACTCCATAATCTAATACCCAGAGATAGCAATGGTGAATATTTTGGTATCCTTTTGTTGTATGCATGAATTCATTTTTTTCCAAACTAAAGTAGCACCCTTGTCTGCTTGAGTGGTCTTCTGCTTTACACATAATATTCCACTGTGATTATTTCCCCATGTTGGTAACTATTATTCTATTGTATCACTTTAAATAACGGAGATAATGCATCATAGGAGTGTGCCATAATTTATTTGACCAATCCACTTTTTGGACATTTGACTTGCTTCCTAGTATTCAAATATAAAGAAGACTGTGGTGGAAATGCCATTATATTAAAGGTTAAGCAATATGATAAAACACCAGCCCAACTTCATCCCCATTTATTAATTCATTGTTACTTTCAGGGAAATTATGCCCTGACAAGGTTCAGTATCTCCTTCCTTGGACCCTTTTGTGGACAGGATGTATGTCCAGCACACACCACAATGGCACAGATGCCATCGGAAAGGGGAGAGTATTAGACTAAGAGTTGAGGTACTTGAGTCCATTACCAGCTCATAATTCACTGTGTGACCTTGAGAAAGGCACCTACCTCTGCGTAAAGCACGCTTCTCATCCATTAAATAAAGGAAGTGAACTAGATGACTTTAATATTCCTTCCAGCTCTAACACCATGGTCCTACAATATTGTTACGGAGACAGCACCCAAACCCAAAATAGTGAACTGTATAGGGCTATCCATTTTCAAAGAACTCTTCTGTAAGTCAGAAGAGCAGTTCTCAACTGCATCGGGAAGCAACTGTGTCTCTACCAGATGCAACATTATGTCCTAGGCAAAGGGGTCCTCATAATAATTTATGGTTTACAAATAATTTTGTTTAACAACTGAGAAGAGATTCAAGATTTCCATCACTTCCATTCTGCTATGCTGAGAGTGGAAGAGAAGGAAGAAGATTTGGAGTTCATTTGCCTAGAAAAGCACAGAACTTTGCATCCATATTAGTGAGTGGGTCTTTAGGGCTGAGTCCTTATGGTTTCCCAAGTGCCATAAAAGGACATTACTGCTCCTCCTCACCCGCTTCTTGTTCAGCCCTCAGGGGAAAGCAGACCAGTCACATCCATTTAAGAAATGAGGAGCCTGAAACAAAAAGGTTCTTTCTTGAGACAGTAGAGGAGTCTGTGTGTTTCAGGACCCTGGTCCTAGGCCTGCCCTCATGGATCTGATATCACCTGTTTACTGCCTAATCTGGGAGGCCAGAGGCAAAGTGGCTGCTTGGCTCACATGCAAACTTGTCTCTGCTCCTGGTACCGATGCACATTCAAGTGAGCCAGAATATGCCCTGTGTGGAACAGGGGTGGGGAACCATGTCATAAAGCTCTCCAGGAGGCTGCTGTGTGCATGAGGGGCTGGCTGCCACCCTGGCTTTGAAATATGCGGGATACGCTGAGGCGGACACAGCTCATCTTCATTCCTGTGTCAGTAAACTATTCCTGAAGGGTTCAGCCTCTAGTGAATCATCCCCTCCAAGCCAGCGAGTATAAACCGTATTTCATCCCTAGCTGAGACTACAATACAGAGCAAACTAGCATGCTGGCAGTAACAACCAAGAGAAAGAAAAAAGCCTCTAGTGTGGAATGACAGACTGATTCAAACACTCCAAAATTACCACCAGGGCCATGTTCCCAGAGGAAGCTCAGCTTAGGAGGAAGAAAACTTCAGTCAGTCCCAGAGCAGCCATAACCATATATATATATATATATATTCATATGGGATATAAATGTGGGGCAGGGAGGGGGCAACAGCAAGATTTTCCTGCCTAGGCCTTGCCCTCCTCATTCAAAGCCCAGCTCTCCTCCACAAAGTTGAGATTCTGTGAGGCTAACATTCCTCTTCCTCTAGGAAGGCTCCAGCCATCAGAGGCACAGCTTTGCCACATTTCAAGAGATCAGAGGCCGGATGGCCCCAGAAAGTTCCCTGATCATTTCAGAATAACCTGGATATTTAAGAAAGAATAACTCATGGTTGGTTAGCCAAAGATTGGGAGGACCTTGAGGCAATTACAAGGGAAATTCAGGTCAGTCCCAATTTTCCATCCCGCTGACCCAGTATCATGGGAGACAATGTGGACAGAGCTCTTAGTGAAGTTTTACCAGCAACTCACTGTGGGCCCTTGGGCTGCCCAAGGCTCAGCCTGGCTCAGCCCTCTTGCCTTCCAGCCCCTCTAGCCGGTTCTGGTGAGGCTGCATGTCAACACCTCCAAGACAGTTGGCACTGAGGGTCCCTTAGGTGATGTTCTTGGCAGTACAGACATGGGTCCAGTAGAGTCCCCACCTGATAACCCAGTACAGCCTACAGATGTGTGAGATATGAATGAGTTAAAAAAAAAAAACCTGCATACATGTTTAAGGAACACAGGAGTATTGGGGAGGACGATAAACCCTGTAAGAGCAAGACCTAGGTAGCTCTGGATGTAACAAGGAAGGGCATTTCAGCTGAAAGGAAAAGCATAGTGTCTGTGAAAATGCTTTGGAGAAAACAAATCCATTTTCTGGGTGGAATCACTGAGTCCTACAGTGCTTCACAGTCTCCAAGGGTTGAAATACAAGTTTCCCATTTTGGCCTTCAAAGTTCTGTGCAATAGGTGATTCCCCATGTCACAGATCAAAAGACTGAACTTGTCAGAACTTCAGCATTCATTATCACCACTACACGTACGGCAGAACAGCATAATGGTCAATAGCACATTCTCCAGTCCTATTGCCTGGCTTCTCACTCACTAGCCATGTGACTGAGGCAAGTTCTTTTCCTCTCAGAGCCTCAGTTTTGCACCTGCAAAAGGAGTACAATTACTGTACTGCCTTATAGGGTTATTCTGAGAATTAAATCAAATAGTACAGGGAGATAACACAAAGAATTTAACAGAACTCACAGTATTTAGTCTGTAGTTGATAAAACCTGGTGACAATTAGGGCACTGAACTGAAGTCTAAGACTGCTAGTTGCATGATCTGGGGCAATCTTGTGCACTCTATGACCTTGCTATTTCTGAACTCAGGCTTCCCTGTTCATAGAACAATTTGATCGGATAAGCTCAGCTCTATATTTCCCTCAACTCTAACATTCTATGGTTCTAAGCACATCAAAGCCTGTGATAAAGCATCTCAAAAATCACCCTCAACAAAATCTTCCTGAACACCCTCGACCCTCCCAGCACTGGCCTAGAAAGAGAGAAACTCCCTCAGGACCACAGAGTTTGAAGAGTGGGCAGACGTGGGGGAAGATACTACAATACAATGAGCTCAGAGCTATCTCTCGGGGGGCACACGGGTCAAGTTATGCAATGGGGCCCAAGTTCACCCCAAGCCTCAGTCAGTGGTTCTGCAAGTGCGTCCCCAGACCTGCAGCGTCAGCAGCACCTGGAAGCTTGTTAGACATGTCAATCCTTGGGCCTGCCTCAGACCTCCTGAGTCAGAAACCTGGGAGTGGAGCCCAAGAATCTGACTCTTAACAAACTCTCTAGGTGATGTGGACACAGGCTTCTCTGGGATAACAGAGGAAGTCTCTGTGGTTGGGAGTTAGCCCTTGTTAAACCTCAGCGTTCCTCTTCTCAGATCATGACAATCTAAGCTGGTACAGCATGGGGAGGGTCCCCCTCAACTTCCCTGAGCCCGGCTTCCTTGCCCTTTAGGCTCAAGAGTGAAGAGTTATAACCAATTGGAGGCTGTGGATAGACCTAACCCTGAGAGAGTGGCCTCTCTGCATTCCCACCCTCCAGCCCTCCGCCAGGTGGTTCTCATGGCCAAACAAAGCCACGCCCCAAGAACATTACCCAGCAGCCCCACAGGAAAACAGATGAATTTCTGGGGGACCAGATGACATGTGAGGCCACCCTGAGAGGCGGGGGAGGGAACTAGTTGTGAGTTGCTAAAAGAAGACCCTGTCCCCAAGCCAGATGTTTGGTGTCTCCCAGTCTCACCTCCACAGCACAGTCTCTGACAGCCTAGCCCCTATACTCTACCCCGGCTACAGAAACACCACCTGAGGAAGGCTGCATTACTGCCCTCCTCCGCTGGCCCCTGTGTGTTTCACATTGGGGAGCAAAGTAGAACTCTGTGTCTTGGGGTTTTTTTAAGATTGGGCAAGGAATTTTTTTCTGATTTGATATTTCTACATCTGGATAAATTACCAATAGGCTGCAAACTCTATCAAGAATGTCTAGCAATTACAAGACCCCAAGACCCAGACAGCATCAAAGCAGAATCATCTTCCCCTACTCCAGCCCTCAATCACTCCTGCTAACTCATTGCTCCTCTGCCTCATGGCGCCCAGTAAACGCCAGTGAGCTCCTTTTAGACTCTTGTCTGGGCACAAGGCAGGCACTCTGGCTGGTGGTTCTACATAGTGGACTCAGGTTCTTCCACAGCAAGGCCAGGATCACCTTCCTGGCCTCCCAGCACAGGCTGACTCCCAGGCATTTATAAACATGGCACCATAGGTATCCCCTGGACCCAGCCACTCTTATCTACCCATGTCTTTACCTCCCTCATCTATAATTCAAGAGAAAATAGAACAAGTAGGGAGGGTAACAAAAGAGTGAATACTGAGATGACAAAGTGGCAGTAAACATAATAGAAAGAGAGAACATCTAGGCCAGCCGTGGGCAAACTACGGCCCGCGGGCCTGATCCGGCCCGTTTGAAATGAATAAAACTAAAAAAAAAAAAAAAAAAAAAAAAAAAAAAAAAAAAAAAATACCGTACTCTTTTATGTAATGATGTTTACTTTGAATTTATATTAGTTCACACAAACACTCCATCCATGCTTTTGTTCCGGCCCTCCGGTCCAGTTTAAGAACCCATTGTGGCCCTCGAGTCAAAAAGTTTGCCCACCCCTGGTCTAGGTGCTCAGAAATGGGAGATGGTACCAGCTGAGAAGTCCAACTGGCCTTCATGTCCTCTGGCTAAAAAGCATGGCCACCATGTTTTCTTAATGTAAAGTTGAGAGTATATCTTTGGATTTAGAGACAAAATGATCAACAGAGAAGAACAGCCAATGCAAGATCTCCCACCACCTGTCGGGAGTTGCCCTTGAACACTATCTCTGCTCTGCATCCTGGACCGCTGTCTCAGGAGCTAATCTCAACCTCTGGGAGCAAAAGGATGTAAGGACTCTAGACTTGTGACTAAGTAATCCTGTTAGCCATTAATAACCCATTACTCCACCCAACAGATGGTTAAAACCATTTTCCTACCACCTCTGACTTGATCTCATCTTAATTCCTTTCAAATATTTCAAGACGTTTGAACTAGAAATAAGGTGCCATTCAGCCATGTTCCACAACAAGAACAAAGTCTTCTCTGAAGTATTGTTTACTAATACTGTGCTCTAATTGTGAGCTACTTATTTCTCATATTTCTGAAACTTGGAAAGTTGGTGGCTATGGAATTCTGGAAAAAAAAAAAAAAAACCACCTCATCCTCATGACACCATATTGTCACCTTGGTATTTAACTTTTTCAAAAGAAAATTTATAACTTACCCCTAGGTTTCTTTCTCTTCCTCTCCTTTCCGTCTGTCCTTCCTGCCCTCTTACAATTCCTTTCTTTCTTTATATTCTTCCTTCCTTCTTTTTTTTCTCATACTAAAAAAAAAAAAAAAAAAGAATAAGATTGTGGCAAAGAAGAATGATTATACACAGATTCATATGGCTGAACTGTATGCATTCCTTTCTCTTTAAAAAAAAAAGGCATTCCTAAGACAGAAGAGCTAATAAAGTCCTATATCTTTGATGATAGTGATGCAGCAGTACAAACAAATTATAGTGTTCAGAAACTCCAAGACTGAAAAGAAATGCACAATGTGTAACACCAAATTTGCCTGTCAAGGTTTTTTTTTTATTATTATTACTGCTTGTTTCATTTTATTTTATTCTTAAAGCTGATGTTTGCAGCTATTTGCCTCACTATAGGAAATTCCAGATCCCAGAATACTGATTTACAACTTCAATCGTCACCTGACAAATGCAGCCCTTGCTAAGTGAGAGCTGATCCATAACAGGTATTTCAAATTTTCATAAGTCACAACATATCAACCCTGAAGTGAAGAGTTTCATTCACAGGAAACAATTTTCTGAAATCAGCAAATATTTTTTTATAAAGAAAAAAGGTAAAGAATAAAGGCTGAGGAGGGAGGGGGAATCCTATAAAAATAACTTCCTACCTGAATGTAAGACTCTCTATGTTGAAATATGGTGAGTTCTGTGGTTTATTATTTTTATTATAACTCTCCCCCACACCCCAGGTTTAACTCTTATCTTCCCCTGCCCAGGTGGCTTTCCAGGAACTGATATGGATGGCCTGAGAGCTGCAATAGAACACCCAGGGTTAACCTGTAAGTCCCACAGCTTCTACCAAGGGCTGTTGGCTG
The DNA here is from genome assembly GCF_963259705.1 of Myotis daubentonii. Classification (NCBI taxonomy): domain Eukaryota; kingdom Metazoa; phylum Chordata; class Mammalia; order Chiroptera; family Vespertilionidae; genus Myotis; species Myotis daubentonii. The sequence continues at coordinate 45,908,916 of NC_081851.1, read as the reverse complement.
CTTAGTGTCACAAAACATTGTGTCTGAGCCACTCTGACATCCAACTTCAAATTTTCATGGAATTGAGACCATTTAGGCATTGAGTTACTGCCACAGATCTATTGTGTATCACCCTCCAAAGTTGCTGCTACTGCTGCCAAAACTGTTAATCCCTAGTCTGATATAGAAGCACAAAAATCAGAAATGCCACTCTCTCAGTAAAAGTTCTTTCTTCACTAGAATTCTTTTTTTAACTTAAAAAAAGCATATTTTTACTTCTTTCCAAAAATTCAATTATACCTGTAAAATTTATAGTTAACCAGTGAAACTAAAATATCTAGGTAATTTCTACCTTATTCACTAAAAAAGAGCCTAAAAATTTGAATTAAAATTTTTTTATTTCAGCCCTACCCGGTTTGGCTCAGTGGACAGAGGGCAAGCCTTTGGACTGTAGGGTCCCAGGTTTGATTCCAGTCAAAGGCACATGCCCAGGTTGTGAGCTCAATCCCCAGTAGGGGGCGTGCAGGAGGCAGCCAATCAATGATTCTCTCTCATTCTGTCTCTCTCTCCCTTCCTCTCTGAAATCAATAAAAATATTTTTTTAAAAAATTTTCATTTAAAAGATGCTTCCAGTTATTCATTTTGAATATGCTATATTTTCTTATACAAAAGATCTTTTTACTCTTTAAAAAAACAAACTTACTCTGTAAAAGTGAAGCCTCATAGCATTACTAGAATAGCTCCCTAACTTACTTTATCAAAACTTAAATGTCAAACTTGGGAAATGTTCAGGTTAGGGCTGTGGCTTTAATTTCTTTAGAAGAGCAAATATTTCTTTAGAAGAGCAAATATTTCTTCAAATTAAAATTTATCAAAATCCTAATATACAAAGTAGGACCATATGGGTGTGTCTGTATCCTCAAATTAGTCTGGGAAATAAAAAAACTCACTGTGCTAGATATCATATATTAAAGAGCAACACCTAATGGTAGAACCCACACTGCAGGCTAGCTCTCTTAGACACTGGACATATACCTGGCAAAGTAATCCAAAATAGGGCTAAGTTTTAAATGCTTCAAATATAGAACAAGAACATTCTCCGAAGTAAAATGTGTCCCCTGGTGTAGAGTAGGTAGAGATAAAGGAGGAGATAAAGTGAAGTGCAGCCAAGTGTCTTATATTTTTAAAATAATTGCAAAAGTACACCCAATACATCTCCAGGAGCCCACAGACCTTGGCCACCAAGTTAACACTGTCTTCATATAACATTTTCAACTCATTATTTGGTGACTTTTTTATGGATGTCCAAGTAACGTTTTGTGGAATCAGTTGGAAAAATGAGATTTGATATAAAGCCAATTCTGCTAAACAGCAATTATTTTATAAGGTAAAAGATACTGATAGCATCAATCACTCATTGAAATAGAAAGATAGTACCAGCACAATACAAAATTACACAATCTATTTTATTTCTATTTGGCTTTGAACTGCAAAGGCACAATTTCACTACACAAAGAAACTGCCAACTCCACAAATTCAGTAATAAAAATCATTAAGATAATTTAGACTAAAACAAATTTATTTAACTCCATTTTTTTGGGAGGGACTTCCTCAACCCTTACTAGAACACACATAGTCTATATAGACAAACTATTTTAAGTAAAAAGGATCTTTTTAGAAAGTGGAATCTTTGCTGACTCAAGAATTAATGAATTTGTAATACGGATTTTAAGTAACCAATTTACCAGTTAAAATGTTGAGAAGCACTTTTGGATATAATTTCGATAATCAGATATAAACAGATACTCAGATAGGCTCCCACCCTGGCTCCTGCCCAGCCTATCCTGTGAATTAGTTGGAACGTTGGCAATCAGGTGGGTAGAAATAAAGGGTGGAGAACTCTGGCTTCCATGAATAAGCCATGATTTAGTCCCAGTAGATTACAAAGAGCTGAATGCTGTGGCCCTGTGGATGCAACGGAACCCAAAACAGAAACTAAACCCTGTCACTTTCAAAAGAGAGCTTCATTTTCTCCTAGATCATGGCGTTGGATTCAGAGCACTCCAAATCTGGTTTCCAAAGGAAAGAAATGCATCTACATGAGAGTTGTTGGGTTAGCTTTTTATTGTTAGATAACACATTATAACAAACATCAGCTTAAAACAACACACACTATCTCAATTTCTGTGGCTCAGGAGTCTAGGCATGGCTTCACTGCCGCTGCCGCCTATAAGGCGGTGATAAATGTATTATCAGAGATGAGAGTTCATGTGAGGCTCAAATGTAAAAGGATCCACTTCATGCTCACATGGCCGTGGGCAGTGTGCAGTTCCTTCCAGACGGTTGCACTGAAGGCCTCCGTTCCTTGCTGGATGTCATCTAGATGCCCCCTCAGTTCCTTGCCAAATGGCCTGCTTCGTAGGCAACTCACAACATGGCAGCTTGCTGCTCAAAACCAACAAGGGAGATAGATGTCTCTCAGCGAGCTGGATGTCACAATCTTAGGTGAGGGAATCACGCATGCTTTCACCTTTGCTGTATTCTATTAGTGGAAGCAAATCACAGAGCACTCCCTCTCTCAAAGGGAGAGGATGACCACGGTGTGAACACCGGAGGAGAGGATCGGGGGTGACCTTGCAGTCTGTCCACCACAGGTTCCTGGGAGGCTAAGGACAATGAACTGGGGCAGCTACCTGGAACTAGAGCTTAGCAGATTTGCTGAGGATTCCAGCACCACGGCTCTGCCCCTGTCCCCCTACAGAGACTACTATCTAATACGCCTTTCTTTTTCTTTTTTAAAAATTTATCTTTATTGTTCAAAGTATTGCATATGTCCCCTTTTTGTTCCCCATTGACCCCCTGTACTCGCCCCCACCCTCCCCCAGGCCTTCACCACACTATTGTCTGTGTCCATGGGTTATGCATATATACATATAAATTGTTCGGTTAATCTCTCCCTCCCATTCACCCTCCCCACCCCACAGCTCCCCTCTAATACACCTTTCTGTTAGGTAATTTTTCTCCCTGATATTCAGCCCAATTTTACCTGCTCTTAGCTTTGTCCAATTATTCACTGACATACTCCCCTGGACCAGGCTAAGCATTCCTTCTCCCCTTTCTGTATAGATCCCTTGTCAGATTAATTCTGGCATCAGCAGCTTCAGCCAACCATGCTCACGAGGTCCAACATGGTGGCATTTATGTAGCCGGATCCTGGCAGGAATTCCTCATCTGGAAATTTAACGAAACACCAGCACTAACTGCAAGGAGAACACTCCTTCTATGTCCCCCATTACCTGCTTCCACAGCTGCTCAGGGTTCCCGTGTTAGGGCACCTCCACTTTTCCCTAAAATCCTCCTCTTTCTCTCCATTCCTTTTTCTGGCTTCAGAATGATCAGAGGGACTTCAAGAATCACACACACACACACACACACACACACACACACTTTAGATGGCAGTTTACCAAGATCCGTCTTTTGTACCCCAATAATAGATCCCGATATTTCACTCCAGCCTTCTGTAGTGACAGAGAAGCGCTGAGACAAAACAGCCTGTTTTAACTCCCTAGACTGCAGTGGGTTTACAAACCTGAGGAGGAGGTGGTTTCGACTGGGCTTTATTCATATTTGCAACCTAAGATGCCAGGTTTGTGTGTTGCTTTGAGGTGAAGTAGTTAAGTGTATGTGCATGTGCGTGTCTTTGTAAAATCACTCTCCCGTTTGTGAATTTTGTAATTGTCTTTTTGGTCATAAAAAGTAGTGACTATTGAACATTTTTTGCCACATGCTACATGCTACATTTTGCCACAGCCTAGAAGAAAAGCATTTTCTATCACAACTCAAAGCAGAATATGTATGTGTATATACATACGAGTGTATAAAAATATATACATATATATAAAACTAAAATAAAATTTCAGGGAATAGTATTTATTTTAACCTAAAGTGTGAGGTAGTCTTACCTTGTTCAATTAGTTAAAAAGGCTGTCCTCAAACCCTTAATCTCACAACCCACTAATGAGTCCAGACCAAGAGTGAAAAACCCTTAGTGCAGAGGCCCTGCCTTCACCTCTGACCCTAAGGTCAGTTGGCGTGTGTGTGGGGAGGGGGCAGCCACGGCCTTTGCTCCACTGTTACTATGCTAAGTGGCCAGACCCTCAGGAAGCCTTGTTCCACTTAGAAACCTGTGGACTTCTATCACTGCCACGGGCAGCTTCTGACTCCCTGACCTTGGTCCCCAAAACTGAAGAAGACAGAGGTTGAGATCACAAAGAAAAATGCCAAGCTAAGTCACCACGCCCCCTCTTCCGAGGGACTCTAAGCCCACCCGGCGCTCTGTGTGGATCGGGAGTGGTAGCAGCAGATGCAGGGCAGAGACGAGAGTCCTCCTGAGATTTACTTTATATTCGAGCTCCGAGATATAGGAGTCCTTCTGGGATTGCCTTTATAATCGAGCTCCGAGATATAAGCTCCATGGGGTGGTCACAATTTGACCCTAGTGTAAAACCCAGCAAAGCAACAGCAATGGGCACAAGAAGACACATCACAAAAAGGGCCATCACTTAAATTATGTCTATGGTGTAATAATGAAGGCTCTCGAGACCCCTTTTAAAATATTTCATTTCCAGTCCGGACTTTTCTGTCCCCCTTAATGTTTATTTCAACTACATCAAATGTGAGAACTCAGGGAAGTTATTTCAAAGCTTTAAATACAATGCATTTCTCTTAAACTTACTCTTTGCTTTGGTAATTCATTTCATTTACTGGTTCTCCTAAAATAAGTTAGATAATAATTCCCCTCTAGAATGACGATTTCCCCTTTTCAACAGAAAGGACTTGTTGGGCCAAATGTAGAGTGAAAGATGTCTATTTCCATCTCAGGCCATCATAACCCTGGATGCAGGGGGCCGGGTTCTCCAATGCTGGCATGCCGGTCAACCCCTTTTCATGGCTGCCTGCTTTACAGGGGCCCTTATTACATGGTGGCTTCTCTAAGTAACAGGAACTCAATTAGCCCCATTTTTCAGCTAAAGAATCCCAGGCTCGGGGAGGCTAAGCACTTTACTCAAGACCACAGAACACATGAAGAAATTGGAATTTCACCTAATGCTCTGAATCCAAAGCTCACTCTCTTTTCTCTTCAAAAAGACTGCCTCTCAAAGTACACACATGGATTTGCACGTTAAAAAAAAAAAAGTAATGATACACCCTGGCCGGGTGGCTCAGTTGGTTGGAGCATTTTCCCATACACCAAAAAGGTTGAGGGTTCAATTCCAGAGCACATACCTAGGTTTCAGGTGCAATCCCTGGTCAGGGCAAAGACGGAAGGCAACCTATGGATATGTCTCTCTCACATTGATGTCTCTTTCTCTCTCTTTTTTTCTCTCTCTCTCCCCCTTACTTTCTCTCCAAAAATCAATAAAAACGTATCCTTGGGTGAGGATTTAAAAAATAAAACACACATTAATGAAGTCTTTTTAAAAAGGTAATGATTCTATAACTAATATAAAGATTCATTACCTAGACACTTTTTTTCCCATGAAAACACACTTAAAAATTATCAAAACTAAAGTCAAGGTTAAAATGTGGTTTTCTTCATTTTATTGCCAAAATGTTTGTAGTGCATAATGAATTGGGTGAACATAAACCACAACACTTTTAAAAAATATATATCAAAAATATTTATTTTTCAAACAATGGATAAGGAATTTGCTGTATTTAAAAATGAATTCTTTGAAAAAGCAAGCTCAGAATGAAATCTTATCGTTTGTGCCAACATAGATAGAACTAGAGAGTATGCTATGTGAAATAAGTCAGAGAAAGACAAATACTGTATGATTTCATTTATATGTGGAATCTATAAAGCAAAACAAATAAACAAACAAAACAAAACAGAAACAGATTCATAGGTACAGAGAACAAACTGATGTTTGCCAGAGGGAAGGGGTTGGTGGAATGAGCAAAACAGGTGAGTGAATTAACAGGTACAAAATTCCAGGTGTAAAATAAATAAGGCACAAGGATGTAATGTACAGCATAGGGAATATTAGTCAATAATATGGCAACAACTTTGTTCAGTAACAAATGGTTACCAAACTTAACATGGTGATCATTTTGTAAGGTATTTAAATATTGTAAACCTAAAACTAATATAGTATTATATGTCACCTTTACTTCAATTTAAAAAAAGAAAGCTCAAGATCACTGTACACTTGAAATATATACTTGATTTTACTTTTAAAGAATTAATACATTGTTTAAGATATATTTAATATATAAAATGAGATTTACTGGTATCTTTGCTCTATCAAGTACATACATACATACACACACACACACACACACACACATACACACACAGAAGTTCATCTATATTTAGAATAAGGCTCTCAGCACTGTCTCAGAATTGGTAATCAACATGGTATAACCATAGACACTGTCTCTACCACACGAAGTTTATGATGAAGCAGAGCCCCTGTATTAACACTGGAAGCTGTGTCCCTTGAAGATGGGAAATGATGGTCATGAAATGGCTCTCACTGCCTTCCTTCCAAAGGAGTCTTAAGCCCTGATTGGTTGGTTGGTTGGTTGGTTGGTTTTTAATCTTATAAGTGCCACAAAGAGAAACTTCAGTCCAAGTTTGACCTTTCTGCTGATGCCAATATGCAAATGTTTTGTCATTCAAAAAGACCCGTGAATCATTTCAGATCCAATGGAAACCTAGGTGAAGAGACAAACTAGGGATAGAAAGTGAAGGGGAAAGTGAGTGGCTAGGAAACCTGAGATGGAATGCTCCTGTCGGACATTTCCCATAAGAGAGACTGGGAAGAAGTCAACTCCCACACACTCCAGACATTCTCCAGCCAAAGATACTGACCTGTGAGTTTTATGATCCCTGTCTTCCTGATCATTTTAAAATAATGTTGACCTCCCCTCACCCCTAAATCTTTTAAGCCTTAGGATATATTTGGGGTAATAAAAAAATGTACATGGATTGAGAGCTTGGTTCTTGTGAAATGGTGAGCTTCAAGTTAACCTGTCTAGACATATAAATAAAGTCTCTTAAAAATGGAAGGGCCACCACCGCCAAGAGAGGTTTTTCCAGGGCTGTCCTATGGCTGAATACTTTCCCATGAGCTCAACTCACTTCACAGAACAACTTTAACAATAAGAAAGAAATGCCCGGCTGGTGTGGCTCAGTGGTTGAGCATCAACCCATGAACCAAGAGGTCACAGGATTGATTCCCGGTGAGGGCACATGCCCGGGATGCAGGTTCAATGCCCAGTACAGGGTGTACAGGAGGCCGCTGATCGATGTTTGTCTCTCATCGATGTTTCTATCTCTCTATCCCTCTTCTTCTCTCTCTCTCTCTCAAATCAATAAAAAAACATATTTTTAAAAAATTAAATAAATAAGAAATAATCAAACCCACCATACAAAAATCTCTGTGGCTTCCATTTAATTTTCTGCCTCTCTTCTTTGTATCACAGCTTTCTATAGGTGACATGCAGAGAGCACTTGGTTATCAGAATCCTCCAAACCTGCAAAGGCTGGAAGCCCAGGCCATTTTCTGGGAAGATGGCATGAAGGCCAGCCTTATAAATGCCTGCTCCCAAATAACTTTCCCATTGGCCTATGGTACGTATCTGATATTCAACCAATAAAATGGCATTCCTTTGGGTTAAATTGTCCCCCAAAGAATCAGCACATTAAGTTATTACTTACAGTCTTTTGTATTTCAATATGCCTTGATCTACTGAACACCCACTGTAATACCACAACGAGAAAGAAAGGTTGGAGAAAGAGGAACCATGATGGATCCAGGAAAAACCTCATCTTACAGATTAGGAAACTGAGGCTCAAAAGAATGAAGATAGTTGTCCAATATCACACAGCCAATCAATGATGGAACTACAGCAATCTCTGACCATCAAGTCAGTGTCTTCTCTATTGTATATACTCCATGCTGGCAGTTCTCTATACCAGATGGAATAGAGAAAATACTTGGTTATTAGAAATCTGGGCTCTCTTTAGCATCTAACCAAATTCTGGGTACACAACAGATAATAAATGCTTTTGATTAATTATTAACAAAACTTTATTGTAAGGCACTAGTGTTATTTTTCCAGTTGCTTTCACATTTATAACCTCATGTTTATCTGCAGAGCTGATAGGGTAGGTGTTAGCCAACTCAAGGACAGGAAACTAAGGCTCTGAAAGGTGCCATGCCTTTCGAAGGTAGGCACAGGGCCTAGCTAGATCTCAGGTGTCTTGACTTGCTGCCAGTGTTCTTCCATGGCCAGGACTCAATAATAGTGCAGGAGCCAAAAGAGTTAATGTGGGTGCAGCAGCAGATGGCTCCTTGCCTACCTATGGAGGTGACTTTGTATCCTCAGGAACCTTTCTCCACCCTCGTGGTGAGGGAGGGGGCAGGCAGGCACTGGCCTTTATGAGCCCATTTATAATAGAGAAACAATGACTTGCCAACATGCCCAGTGCTCCCACACAGGGAGCAAGAGGCGTCCCAGTCACTGCCTGCAGGGCACCTGGGGTTCCACCCATGAAGAATCAGTCCTAGTTGTCACGCACTGGAACTTCTCCCTGGGTCATCAAAAAGTCCTTCAGGAAAAATTAATGCTTTTTTTCTTTTAAGACACGCAAAAGCATTACACACACACACACACACACACACACACACACACACACACACTTTGTACATAGTTTTGAAATTAATTATTTATATGACTATTTTTTTCTCACTGGACAACAGTAGCAGAACCTTCTGCCTTGTTTTTATCTTTGTACCTCCAGCACCTAGCTTGAGTAACATAGAGGTTTGACAAGTATTTGTTGAAATACAATTAGGGTGTCTGCAATACCTGTTGGGAGGGGTAAAACATTAAGTCATGTACTCTGTAATCTGAATTAGTGCTGGGTCTTTAGAGAGGACAGAAGCTCTGGGAGAGCTGCAGCCCCAGTCTCTGGAGGATGTGAAGCAATGAAAGAAAGGAGGACTGCCTGAGAACAAGTCTCCAAATGGACAAGGAAGTCCCAACCTCAGAATCCCAGATTTCGGAACTGAGTTGCATTTTACTGTAGGTCCCTTCAGTTCCATTTCAGACATTAAGATTCAGGAAAGAAAAGTTGCAAAATCTGACACTATAAACTTGGGGGACGATCAAGGCAGTGAGACCTGGGGTAGTTTCTACAAAGTTTGCCCAGGCCTCAATTTCCCCTCCCACAAATGTGGGTTCAAGGAAAAGATCTGATTGTTATTGTTGTGCAAAGAAGAGACCTGAGATGGAAACAACCAGTGTTGCCTGGGTGAAGCATTAATGTCTTGTGCTCCCTCTTACCTCCAGATCATCTTTCCCAAAAGGAGTACAAGAATGTGCCTCAACTGGGATGAGGCCGAATGTGCCCCGATTTGGACACGGAGCTTGGTGGAGTCTGACGGGGTTACTCGGTATTGAGTGGAAAAGTGGAAGAAAGACTTTCCCTGTGCAACATATGGAAACATGATTGAGTTCTGAATAAATCAAAACCGTCTAAGTTTGTTTTACAGACACAGGCGACTTTTTTGAGAAGGGGAATATAGGGTTGCTGTTCTTATTTCTATGGCTCATTGTGGCATTTCTGGATTCTGTTTCTGTTCATTCTTTATTGGTTTTTAAGTAGCCTAGTGCTGACTATGTTCCCAATACTACTCATACATTATCCTACCAAATTTTCCTATTTATCAATGTGTTAGGTATTATTACGTCCACTTCCTACGTAGGGACATTGAAAGAGACAAATTAACCCAACATCACACACCTAATAGCCAGCCAAGCAAAGGGACCCATACTCAGCCCTAGATGACTCCAAACCCGTGCATTTTCCAATACTGAAGGCTACTTTTTTGTCCCACGATCTACCTTCCCTGCTTTGATGAATCTTGGTACAGAACACTGATTCCCAGGGGAAGAAATGAATGTGAGTAAAACCTAAAAGCTCTAGTCCCTTCTAAGCCTCTGTAAGATGTTGGAGACAACTGCCTCAGGTTCTTCTGACACTGTACATGGAGTGGCATTTGCACCACAAGTCACATTAAGCAGCATTTGTGGGCAGAGGAGGCAGAAGTGGGAGAGGTCATCTACAGAGGGGGAGCGCCTAGCAGCAAGGGCAGTAGAACCCAGAGAACAAGGCCCACCCAGTGGTCATGACAGAACCAGAGAAAGAGAGGAAGAGAGAGTAGATTCTGTCCTAGCTGCCCAGACTTGGGTGTGCACACACAGGAGGCAGTTGGGAGGCTCAGAAATGGTAGGGGACTGAAGGAGGAACAGAAAATGGTTGAGATATGAGATACATCACCATAGCATTTACCAACTTATTTTGGTGTTGAATGAGTGTCCTTCCATGTCCCATCTGGCCTCTTCTAGTCAGAAAAAGTCATAGAAGTCAAGAAGGAAGTGACCCTGGCTAGCTCTTCTATATCTCCCGCCCCCTCCCCCAAAGAAAATTATACAAGATCTGACACATTCTGCCTGGTAATCAAGATATGAATAAATGGGTCCTGGCTGGGTAGCTCAATTGGTTAGAGCATCCTTCCAATACGCCAAGGTTGCAGGTTTGATCCCTGGTCAGGGCACATACAAGAATCAACCAAAGAAAGCATAAATAAGTAGAACAAGAAATTAATGCTTTCCTCTCTCTAAAATCAATAAAAAAATTTTTAAAAGATATGAATAAATGAATGAATGAAGCATTGTGCTTATCTCCGCAAAAGTAAACAAATGATCAAGAGCACAAAGAGAAAGAGAAGAACATGGGGAGGAAACACCAGCCTAACTCAAATTAAAGGTGAATGTTAGAGAGTGGTGAGAAATTGAGTTAGAGAGGGAGGGTGGGGCCGGTTGATGGACAACCTAAAAACCAGAAGCAGAGGAGGTGAGTTAGAGCAACAAGGCACTCAAAGGGATTGGGAGCCAAAACTTATATGTCTATCTATAAACCAGCTGTGGTCAGTAGGGAAAAAAATATGTAATTTTAGTCAAATATTTGGTTTCTTAGGTGCTCTATGATGTTAAATGATCAGCTGAAAATTTGTTCTCTCAACCAGTTAAGTTATTAGTTTTCAGATTTTCAGGTTCACTTTGGGGAAAGATTTTGAGGACAGCGTGCAAGTTTATTTTTTGTTGATTTAATTGTACAGACATACTATTCATGTTAAGCCTAGTTTATGGAGAAGAACTTGAAAGAAATTAAAAGAGCTTTCAATAGGCTTGGCAACAAATAGACTCCCACGTACCCTGGTCTGTTTGGCGGACTGAGTCCTCACCTACTCTGCTCTCTTCATGTGGGTATCTGAGTGAGTAACCTGTATCCGACTACACCAGTGGTTCTCACCCTGTGGGTCGCGACCCCTTTGGCGGTCGAACGACCCTTTCACAGGGGTCGCCTAAGACCATCCTGCATATCAGATATTTACATTACGATTCATAACAGTAGCAACATTACAGTTATGAAGTAGCAACGAAAATAATTTTATGGTTGGGGTCACCACATGAGGAACTGTATTTAAAGGGCCAGAAGGTTGAGAACCACTGCACTAGTCTATCTATGCAGCACTCAGACCTTTAGTAATTAATCTCTCTGTTTCTGACTTCAGGTTCTTAATAAGCCCACTGAAATCACTGGTGAGATTATGATTTTTCAGAATTACCACACTTCCGCAGAATCTGCTTTAAGCTCCAAAAGATTCCTCTTCAATCTGCTTCACCCTCTTCCTTCTCTGGCGCATGAGCAAAATCCGATAGGGCTACAGAGAGAGAAGAGGAGGAAGAAAGAAGAGAAGGACAGTTTTGTTCCTTTTTGCATTAGGCAGCCCATTTACCTGGGTTTCCCCATCCTGGGAGGGAGCAGATATGATGGTGCTCATTGGGAGATTTTACTTCTAAATTCCTTTAAAACCCTTTGAAAATCAATTAAAATATTAGAAAGAAAAAGAAGAGATGGAGGAAAGAAAATGATTGACACATCACCATAGTATTTATGAGGCAGTGTTTGTCAGATCTTGTGCAACTTTCTTTAACTTAGTTACCTCTTTAAGGCCCATGGTAGTAGGTCTTCTCTTTGTCCCTACGGAGAGAGCTTTCAAATAATTCATGACCACTTAGAACATCTGCCCCACCTGTTACACACGCCCTTCAAATTGGCTTAGAATTTTATTACATTTTCGACTAATAAAATTCTCCTTATTCATAGGACATGCACTCCAGGTACAGCACGCATTTTCTGAACCCCACTTTTGAAACTTGCCCATTGTAGGTAGCTGTGCCATTATCAGCTGATTATATTTTATAGTTGATTCCCTTCTCCCAAAACAGATGTTTCCAATGTCTTGTCTCCAAGACAAAGTGCCAAAGGCTCAGTCCTCATCAGCCATTTATTTGGAGCCAGTGAGAACATGCACAGGAAAAAAGATAGCATGCATTTCCATGTGGGTTCTAGATAGAATATTTAAGGTGCTTTCGTTTCCATGATAATGACTCGATGGTCACATTTCTAAAAGAGGAAAAATAAAGGTTTTTAGGTACTTTTATAATCATGTGTTATTACACCAGTGAGAAATGGCCTTTTTATCCAGATTTCTGTACCTGATTATAGTAATAACAATAATAATAATGTTATATTTTTATAGGCCTCAAATTCCAAAGGCCCTTGAGCGCCTCATATCATCATCATTATAGTAACTCACTGTTAATTATACACGGACAGTCTGGGCATGTAAGTAAGAACACTTGTCTATAATCTGACTCATTCGTAATGGTAAGGTCAGTGGTTCAAATCCTGTGAAGGATGCTGACGAGCAATGATGGTTGCTGCTTCACAAATGTTTCACATTGTCAGGAAAGGAGCTAATGGCCACAAAGGGAAGGGGAGGTTGCAATATCAGTTAACGTTGCTGCCATGGCGCAGGCCTGGAGATGAGCCTATGCTGGCTGGTGACCGCTTGGTTTGGATTCTCGGAGATGTCCCAATTTCAAATACTTTTATCTCTTGACAGTATAGTAGCTTGCTAGGGCTGCCATAACAAAATATCACAGACTTGGTGGCTTAAATACAGAAATTTATTTCCTCACTCTTCTGGAGTCTAAATGTTCAAGGTCAAGGGATTGGCAGAGTTGGTTTCTTCTAAAGCCGCTGTTTCTTGCTTATAGATGGCTGTTCTCTCCCTGTGTCTTCACATGGTCTTCCCTCTGTGCATGTCTGTGTCCTAATGTCCACTTTTTATAAAGACAATAGCCATATTAGATTATAGCCCACCCTAATGACCTCATTTTAACTTAGTTCCTCTTTAAAGACCGTCTTTCCAAATACAGTCACATTCTGAGGGACTAAAGGTTAGGACTTCAACATATAAATTTGGGGTGGAGGGCAAGGAACACAATGCAGTCCATAGCAGACAGTATCCCAATTCTGTATTGTGAGTACGACCCATAGAGTCCCTTCCATCCAATCCTCAACCAAAACCTGGCATTCTAATTAGAGAGGAGAGAGGTAGCCCTCCTCCCTATGATTTTCCCATGATTCCCATTCAATGTTAATCCCAAAGTCACTTCCTCAAAGAGATTTTCTATGATTCCAGAAACTAATATTGCTGTTCATCCCAGCCCCCAGTCACACTGCCCAATTTACATTTTTCATAGCACTTATCACTATTTGAAATTGCCTTGTTAATTTGCCTACTTCGCACAGCTTGCCTTTCCCACTAGACTCTAAATTCCAAGGCAGCAGAAACCTTATCAGGTTTATAGTTTTGTCCCAGGGCCTAGGAAATAACCTAGCACAAAGTAGGGTTTAAACTCCTGTGTTCCAAGTGAGCGTACCAAGACCCCGTCAGGAAGGCTCAGAGACCAGATTTTATAAGTACCTGAAAGACAAATCTATCATGCAGAGGACCCACATTGTATCAAGCTCACCATGTTTGAATAAGAGAAAACAGCAAGGTTAAAGCAGGATTTCAGAAGTGTAGCACAGCACTGGTATATAGTATAGGTTGGGAGGAGCTTTCTGGCCAGGAGGAGTGGCCATAGTTAAGCCCAGGAGACTAATTAGTTGATAGAAGAAAGATATAGACAAAGCAGAGACTCCTGACCATCCATCTACCTCCTTCCTGAGGATCTTATATTCCTTTTGGGCAGCATGAAAAGCTGAGAATATTTTCCAAAGTCTTGTTAATTTTGAGGCTCTTAAATGAGTTCATTCTAATGCCCATACTCCCTGAGAAAAATAGTGCACCTAGTGAATGTTCACAGGCAAACAGACTTGACAATAAAGGTGGTGATGGTTAATATGTTGAGTGCTTAAAATATGCCAGCAATGTACTTCACTCAATCCTCAGAACAACCCTTTGAAGCAGATGCCTTTACTATCCCCATTTGAAAGAAAACTGCACCACAAAGCCATTAAGTAATTAGCCCAAAGTCACGCAGCCAGTAAGGGAAGGAGTCAAACCCAGGCTGGAGTCTGGGCTATGGAACCACTGCCTACAAGACAGTGGCCTTGTAGAAGGAAATGGCCCCAAAGAGATAGACCCTGGCCCCGGGCTCCGCAGGAAAAAGTGGGGCCCAAATTACTTGTGGTTGAACTGAAATGCACAGGATGTGTATATGTGAGGGGGAGTCAGTGATCACAGACAGTGGGCCTCTCCCATGAGGTCAGGTGGAGACCCATCAGCTGCAGATATCTACAGAGAAAAGCAGAGAGAAAAGGGAAGCATCCAAATTTAAACTAATACACGAACCTCACTGTTTTCTCATTATAAAACCATCTTCTCCCCAAAATCAGTCCACAGGAAAGTACGAAATTATGGACTTATTGTGCTATCCTGATACCCGGTTTCTAAAGAGAAGAGATTATAATTTATTAATGAGAAACAGAAATGGAATATGTATCCCCTGGGAGCTGGTTTTTTCCTGTAATTTTTACTTATTTCATCCATGTTTGGCTCCTGCACCACCAATGGCTGAAGAAGGTATCAGTCTGTGCAGACACACTGCAGAACCTTCCAGAATATGTATCCCATAAATGTACTTATATTAAGTTGTTATCACTCTGGAGCCAGTAAGCTTGATGGTGGCATATAAAGTCAGATCATTCCAAATACATCCAGAGAAGGAGAGATGAAATGGAAGAGTTTATTTTGTTTCTCCCCGTAGGTCAGTTTTAGAATCGCGAAGTGCTCTGAGGTCACTTGGAAAATAAAGAAAACGGAATGTATCCGACTGCTGCCCAGGCTGGGGAAGCAAATCCTCAAATCACACAGAACTGGGGAGGATTTGGTTTTATTAAAAGCAGCCACTGGCATTTGGCCCCTAAAGATGAAAGCAAAAGCCCCTTAAACAGGCTCGAACATGAGCTGAATTTCCGGACAAGTCCCCAGGGTGCCAGGATTATTTCAAAGGAAGAAATGAGCATCCACATCTTTCCAGAGATTTGAAAAACACGTTGATCCCAACCTCATGGAAGAGAACAGGCAATGAGGAACCAACATGTTGGGTGCTACAGAGACTCTTCGATTTAATTCTTATAACAACCATGGGCATGATACCATTCCCATTTTACTGATGAGGAAACTGAGGCCCCAGTGAGGTTCAGTGGCTGCTAAAGTTCACGTAAGTGGCAGTACCAGAAACCCCAAAGTCTTTCCAAACATCCAAGTCCACACTCTTTCCAGCACTTAACAGAACAATGAGTTCTGTGGGTCAGATTCTTGCCAGGCCTAGCTTCCCCTGTCGTCATCCATCAGGCCCTTTGGCTTTTTACTTGGGTCCACCAAAGCTTATGCTCTGCGCTAGCCTAGTTCCCAGAGCTAATTACTAAAAGCTTAAGTCCACGGCTCGATATCTGAGATGTCTAAGTGAAAAAGCTCATTTACTAATTTGGGTGTTCATGTAGGCCTTCCTCAAGAAAAAGAAAACAGAAGTTGGCTATCCAGCCTCTGTACAATTCCAAGATAACAAAAGGGGTCAAAATTGAAGCCAAGAAAAATGTATGTCTTAATGATGCATGCTTTTATGTCTGGTAGGCCACAGATCTGGGGTTCTGAGCTTTCTAGCATTGATCTAAAAGAGGGAGGAAGGGAAGGGTGGATGGGGAGAGGAAGGGAGGAAGGGGGGAAGGAAGGAAGGAAAGAAGGAAAAAGGTAGGGAGAAAGAGAAGAAAGGAAAAAAAAAGAAAAAATTAACTTATGAGATTTGCTATGTCCACAAATTAAAAAAAAAAAACAAAAAACCACCACCACCAGATGAAATCCTTATAATAATAGACTAAGGGCACACTGCACAGAGATATTTCCTATGTCAACTCTTACCATACAGAACATTTCAAGAAAAGCAGTTCTTCAGGGAGTCAGGGCACTATTATCTCCTGAACGCTCTGCTTATTTCTCTGCTAAGAGAGCAGCCAGCATCTCAGTCTCAGAAGCCTCAGACCACAGTCTCTTCTAGGAGACATCTCATACCTATTCTTCACAAGAGAATGTGCATGTACCCCTGCAACCCTACCCCAAGAGAAAGCCATCAGCCTTCTGGAAGTTAGACATCAGTCCCACAGTTTCATGCCCCCGGTGATCTGGGATGTACTCCCAAAGGCCCAGGGTCACCTCTAAGGGGGTGAAAGAACATTCCTTCCCTTTGGGAGTAGCTCTGGACCTGGAAAGCCTACTTCTGATGGATCCATCTGACGTTTCCACCTAAACAATAATGCCCACCAAGACCCAGATCCTGATTTGAAAAGTTCTAGAAATTCCATTTTTATCAACATTCCCTCCCCTGGGAGAGCTCCTGAACTCCAAGGAACAATCTAGTTTGTCAGAAGATTTCCAGCCTGCTCTGAAATTATCCATCCATCCTCCTTCCTCTCTCTAAACATCCCTTGGAACAGCAAGGAGAAAAGAGACACCCTTGCTGTCCCTCCAGCAGCCTCAGCATCAACCGCTCCCATGAACAGGGCCAGGTCAAGGAGGTGCTGGAATGGGAAGCACTGGGAACAAGAAGGGGCAGCATGCATGACTCCTCACGCCTACTGTTGGACACGGCCTAACAGGACCCTCTCCTGGTCTGGCTCTCCTGCACGGTGTGCACTTCAAAGGCAAATCCAAGTGCCTTTTCCAGCCAGGGTTTCTGACTGTCGCCATGCTGAGAGGTGAAGCACTTGACATTTGGCTGCCATGCTGCTGTGAGCACGTCTGATTTTGCACAAGGCATGTGGAAATCAGAATGTACCTGTCACAGGTGTCAACCTCTGTCTGACAGGTACAGATCTGAAGAGTGGTCACAACTTGCTGTTCCTCGTTGCAAGTATCTCTTGGTGACCTTTCATCTGCAATGTGCCCCTTTATATTCCAAGGGTTTCCTTCCAGGTGCATGGCAGTATGCAGGGAATTCATGAGAGACGGTAACTGCGAGTGAGAGCCGTTCCGAGACTACGTGGAGCATGTTGGGAAATGACACTGACTTTTCCTGGCCAACAGGATACCAATGGAAAGTTACAACTTTTATATAATAAATTAACATGCTAATCCTTTATGCATATAAGAATATATGATTCAATACCATTTGGCATTCTAATTTGTTTTATTATTTATTTAGCTGCTCCCTGCCTCATTTGACAAAGGGTTATAGGCAGCTATTACATTTTATGGAACAAGGGAAATTCTACTACTGTATTAAGTTTTCATAATACCCATAGGACATAATTAACTGATTACTGTGGACGAAAGGGGCGACATACTACCTGACAAACTCAGGGAAGGCCTGAATGGCAGTCTTGCAAACTCAAGAAACCTAAAGTAATCACAAAGGATGGTCAGAAATTAAAGTTTAACTAAAAGCAGTTATGGTGGGTAGTAACGTCCTAGGCTGGTATCTTCACTGACAAGGTCAACCTTAACTGAGCCTATCTGTCTTTATGCATCTATGATAACATACCCTTGAAATGTTTGGGTAACTTGTAACATCCCTTTTTCTGGACCCCTTGGGACACAACCTAATGTACCACAAATTCCTTCATTATCATCATGTTAATTATTCGGCACCCACCTAAGTATGTGTCTATCATTTTACTTTTTATCCAATCCCAGGGGTTTCCCCACTTTTCTTTCTCCCGCCTCTCTAGTCTATCACCAATGGATTCATGTAACCCACCTATGTCCCTTCCTTTGATTGCAATGTATAAATATAGATGTAACCCACCATTCTCCGGAGCATTATCTCAATTCGTTGAGGTTCTGCTTCCCAGCATATGTCGACAGTTTGGCTCAAATAAACACAAAAATTCTTTACAGGTTTCAATGGTTTTTTACATTAACATTACTTTTTTGGAGACACAATTTTTCATTAAGCATACCACCACTGGCAATAACAGTTGCTTGAGTGGCTAGTTACTCAAATGGCATCGTGTTCTTTCTTTGATGAATGGTGGCTAGAAATGTATTTGTCTTATGAATGTTTAGACTTTTGTCACTGGATTTTTTATTTACTATATTATCGCCTCGGCTTACCAAAACAAAATGTATTTACAGCCATTAACATTTTTATTAAAATTTCTGACCAAAAAATTACTTTGTAATTGTATTTTTTTTATACTTTTGAAACTCTAAACCCAGACCTTCACGGATGAACAGAGTCACAGCTAAGATCTGCTCACCTGGAGCAGAAACCACTGAAGCCACAAACTGGAGGAATCACTTAAATGGTAATTTTTGACAACTCGCTGGAGGCTGAGGAACTCCCAGGGGCCACTGTCTTAGTGAGGCCCCAGACTTCGGTGGATTTTACTTCTAGGGACCCCAGCAGGTTCTCACGGCTAAAAGCCAAAACAGATCTTTTCATGGCTAGGGGAGAAGGAGGTGAAGCACACCTACACATGGAGAACATTCTCCATAACAAGGCCCTATTCTCTAAGAAAAACACTTTGCCTTACCCCATATAGGGCTTTATGCCATAGAAGAAAACGGTCAGTTACCCAACACCAGCATTCTCTAGCTTTCCTGTCTCGCCTAAGGACAGGAAAACATTTCTTGAGGTCTCAGGTCCACTGAAAGACTAAGATTTTTATTTTATGATTATTTAACACCTGCCCTCCCTGACATCTTGCCACCACATCAACAGACTCCAGTATAACAGTGCCGGGAGCCGGTCCATCCTTGCTGTTTCAAGGGACCTGGCATATATGGCATACGGTTCTTAATATGTTTGCTCACATTCTTGGCGCTGTGTTTTAACCAAGGTCACCTCTCCGAGAAAGGTTGTTTCCCCAGGGAGGGCTTTTCCCCTGAAGTTAGGGAGGGGATAAAACCCCTCAACTAAGTGCAAGGCGGGTAATTAATCACTTTAACTACGAACAATCATGCTTAAGCTACATAATCTTTACTCTCTGGAATGGAGATAAGAAACGCCCTAACCTTTGTAATAGAGATTGATAGGATTAAAATCAACTGGTATAAATACGGATGTAACAAGGCAATAAACAGCAGCAGAGCCTCTCTGGAGATCAAGACCAGAACTTGGCTGGAGATCCTGGCTAGGCTGCTGATCAACTGAACGCTGTCTCCGTGTCATTCCTTCTTTGCCGACTCCGTCCACACCTTTGGGGACCCCTGGACCTGCTGGGGCTGGACCCCGGCATAACAGCGGATTACTATTGAAAGAGCTGCAAGGTGCAGACTCTACTTAAGGAGGAATTCTTAAGGAAGACCAAAGAAGATAAAGGAGACAAACAGAAGGACACCAGAGGAATTTGGATCTCCTGACACCTAAAGTTACAGCACACATTAAACACAGCCCAACTCCAAGTTAGATTGATTACTAACTTGAATTTTACACTAAAGACCTTTTACCCAAGTTCTTGTTATCCAACGCATTATGTCCAGCTTTCAACAAAAAATTACAAGATATGCTAAAAAACAAAAAGAAAAGAAAAACAGTCTGAAGAGATAAAGCAAGAATCAGACTCAGATATTACACAGATAGTGAAATTATCAGAGAATTAAAAATAACTATGATTAATATTTTCAGGGCTCCAATGGGAAAAGTAAACAGGATGCTAAAACAGATGGGTAAGGTAAGCAAAGAGATGGAAACTCTAAGAAAGAATAAAATTAAATACTGCAAATCAAAAATATGGAAAAGAAATAAGGAATGGCTTTGACGAGCTTATCACTAAACTAGTTATTGCTAAGGAAAGAATCAGTAACTTTAAAAATATGTCAATAGAAACTTCCCAGATTGAAATACAAAGGGAATAAAGAATGATAAAAACGGGACATCCAAAAACTGTGAGACAATTTTAGAAAGTGTGACAAAAATAATTGGAATAAAAGAAGGAGAAGCAAGAAGAGAGCAGAAGTAATAATATAATGAAGAAACAATGGCCAAAGATTTAACAAAATTAATGACTAAACTGCAGATCCAGGAACCTCAGCAAATACCAAGCGGGACAAATTCCACAAAAACTTGACACCTAGATATCTCATATTCAAACTGAAGAAAACCAAAGACAAAAGGAAAAAAATAAAGAAAAACCTTATCTACAGAAGAAAATTTATGAATTAAGAGTTACAGAAAAGGGGGGGATGTTAAAAGTAAGAAACTCTGCTAACCAGTTTGGCTCAGTGGATAGAGCGTCAGCCTGCGGACTGACGCTCAATTCCAGTCAAGGGCATGTACCTTGGTTGTGGGCACATCCCCAGTAGGAGGTGTGCAGGAGGCAGCTGTTCAATGTTTCTCTCTCATCGATGTTTCTAACTCTCTCTTCCTCTCTGTAAAAAATCAATAAAATACATATATTTTTTAAAAAGTAAGAAACTCTGGAGAAAGTATAGACTTTAGTTCATAATAACATATCAACATTGGTTCATTTGTTGTGATAAATGTACCATACTAATATAAGATATTAATGAAGTGGCCTAAGTAGGCCTGGCATGCAATCCAGAAACTACCCTGCCTCCTTCCGGCGATAGACTCTATCCTTAGCCAGCTGTGCCCTGAGGCTTGATTGAGCCTGAATAAGTTTAAAAGCCAAGTAGTAGTGAGCCCAGCTGAGAAACTTTCGCCACTGTGTTGAGCTAAAATGCCACTAGGCCCTTATTCGATATTTGTTGAATGGATATATTTATGAATTTAGAAGCCATTGCTTAGAAGCCATTGTAATGTTTCACTGATGTGTAACTTGTATAAATCTCGAGATTAACAGCATTTTCAATCTATAGAAAGGCCTGAGAGAAATCTTGTCGCCTAACCCTTTTGTTTTCTAAATAAGGAAACTGGCTCAAAGAGGTCAGTGAACTTGCCAAGGTCACACAACTGGTTGATCCTTACACCAGAACTCTTTTTATTATTACCAGCTTCCTACTTAAATATATTATGTCGTGGTACAATAATATGTACTAAAGATTAGTACACATTTGTTGGTGTGCACCCCTAGAAAGCCCCTAGGTTCCATCATGTCTACAACTAGTCAGTCTCCATCTGTTGCTTCCTTCTCTCTGCCTCTCTGTCCCTCTTCCCCCTCCTTCCCACAGCTTCCCCCTTTCCACTTTGTGTGAATATATTTCTGTATGTGTTTCTTCCTCCCCACTTATTCATAGTTAATTCTATATCAGTGCAGACTTAAAAGAGTTAATCTTGCTGACTATTACACCTCAACCCCAATAAGAAGGCATCATAGATGCCCCTATGGCTTAACAAGGACATCCATGGGACTTGCAAATCAAATCAGCAAATTTATATTTGATATTTTAAAAATCAGCAGTTCTTTTGGATCAGTGCTTAATTGGCAACACAACTAATTCAATTAACAATCTATGTAATCAATATGAAGAAATCTAACCCTGGTGTTAACCTGGCACAAATCCGAGTTTCAGACACCGTGCTTCCCCAACATAAGTGCACTGTCATCACCTCAAACGTGAATTATGTGGTCATTACTAATGCACTCCTCAGCCAAGAATCTATTCTGGATCATGCCTCATACTTCAGAATGCATATGTGAACAGTCCTCTCATCTGCCCTCTAGATGAAAACAAATGTCTCATGAAACCACCCCTTATAGTTTGTACGTTCAGAGGAACCATAACAGGATACACCACCAGTCCAATCAGACTCCAACATACAACTACCCACTCAGTTTACGTTCTTGGTTCTAGTTCCCAAAGAGTAGAAATAGTTTTAAAGGGTTCCAACATTCTGTCATGACCCAATTTCTCTCTTTACTAGCTTAGTCTAATAAAACAAAAAGTCCTTGTTTTAGCCTTCCAAGGTTATTCTTAAGATGCAAAGCAATAGCCCTAGCCGGTTTGGCTCACTGGATAGAGTGTTGGCCTGGGGACTGAAGCGTCCCGGGTTCGATTCCGGCCAAGGGCATGTACCTTAGTTGCAGGCACATCCACAGTAGGGGGTGTGTAGGAGGCAGCTGATCGATGCTTCTCTCTCATCGATGTTTCTAACTATCCCTCTCCCTTCCTCTCTGTAAAAAATCAATAAAATACATTTTTTTAAAAAAGATGCAAAGCAACACATGTCATTGTCAGTCAAGAACCTGTTGGCTGTAACGAGCTTATCAATACTGGGTCCCAGGGCAGCTGAGTTTTGATAGGAATGAAAACAGTATAGTCTGGAACAGAAAGCAGTATCAGAGTAGGTCCTACATAGCCAAGGACCAGTGGAAGGGTACTATGAAAACCCAATCAGCACCCCAAATAATCAGTTTATAGGTCTTTAGCGAAAATGTGCAGAGTGAAGATGGTTGATTGCTTTGTTAATAGTTGGTGCTTAATTAATATTAGCTACAGTGAATTGAAAAATATTTTTCATGACTTCAAAGAGTTTCCCACCACACAGGGGTTGAATGGTCATGTTGAGGGGTTTGGTAGAGGAATTGGGGAAGAGAGTGGTCTAGTGCAAGTAATCCCCCATTTGTGACCCAGAAAAATCAATGTAGGGGTCATGGTCAGTATTGTTTAATGAACAGAATGTAAAATTTCAAAGCACATTAAACACAGCGAGGATAAAAATTGTTTTGTGAAACTTTGTTTCAGTTGTCTGTGTGTACACATGTGCCTACATGTAACATGGGGATTGTGGTAAGAAAAGTAAAACACTGCTTTAGATGACTTTCAGAAACCGTGATTCTATTGATTCATCCTGCCTCTCCACTTAATTTCATACCAACTGGTCCATGGTAGGTGCTCAATACCTGTCATGCATAACATCAAGTAGAAATAACAGAATTTTAGAATCTCAACAATTCTTCAAGGTAGGTATTTCAGCACTGATTTTATAGAAGATAACATAAAATTATTGGCCCATGTTAAATGACTCAGTCAAGGCCACAGAGGTGATAAACTTGTGCATCCAACATTTGAACCCAGTCAGAACAGGGCCTTCAAGCCTGGATGTGGGCAGTACTCGACTGCACTATTTAGGAGACTGATAATGAAACAGCAAAAATTAAAAGAAAAAATTCATCAAAAAAAAATTTAGCTAATTAAAATGAAGTCATAAGGCTCTTAATACAGGGGTTCTCAACCTTCCTAATGCCGCGACCCTTTAATACAGTTCCTCATGTTGTGGTGACCCCCAACCATAAAATTATTTTCATTGCTACTTCATAGCTGTAATGTTGCTACTGTTAGGAATCGTAATGTAAATATCTGATATGCAGGATGTATTTTCATTGTTATAAATTGAACATAATTAAAGCATAGTGATTCATCACAAAAACAATATGTAATTATATATGTGTTTTCCGATGGTCTTAGGCGACCCCTGTGAAAGGGTCGTTCGACCCCCAAAGGGGTTGCGACCCACAGGTTGAGAACCACTGCTCTAATAGAAATAGCAATCATTGCAACTTGCACATTCCTACTATTAAAATAAATCTCTGAATCTCATAATCTATTGTGGCAGTGCCCAAATGCCAGTCCATAGAATGGGTACATCACAATCACTGGAGAGGTTTTATAAAAATACAGATTCTCAAACTTCACTCCTAAGAGAAACTGATTGAAAAGATATATTAACAAAGCCCCAATGATGGTGCACAGACAGGTTTAGAACCATGGACCTAGTTAGTTCTAGATGGAATATCTCACAGAACTTCTAGCTGGAAGAAATTCTGGACACCATCTAGGCCTTCATATGCACCGAGAAACCTTTCCACGAAAATCAAAATGAGGTCTATTCAACTCCGGGCCCTATTTGAACTGAGACGTCCATGGATCATCTCAGGCCAAAAGCGAAAGGCAGGTAACACTGTTATAGAGCTACGAAGATGGGACTCGTCATCTTAAGGAACAACTGCAAATAATAAATAATGCTTCTTGGAAGATCAGTAGAGATAGATTTCCCGCAGCATCTAAGCTTGATTAGACGGATTCGCAAGACTAACAAATGATGCCTGTTATAGATGAGGAGGTAGGAAGAAAACACTGCTAAGGTCCAACCACATCGTTTTCCAGTCCTATATGCCCCCAAAACACACATTTTAGTGA